>NC_133651.1:266728521-267028521 GCF_009905375.1 Apium graveolens
CAAAGACATGATCATTTCACTTCACTCACCACCACACTTTCTCCTCCCTCCCTCCTCCCTCTCTCACTCTCGGCTTTTAGCCGAAACCCCCCTCCCTATTTTTTTTCTTCATTCCTCCACCAAGCTTCTACTCCTTATACAAGTAAATGTTATTTCCCATACCATGATCATTCATATTTCAAAGAGTTTTGAATAGAAAGTTTAAGTTTTGAAGTTGCATGTTAAGGTTCTAGTTGAAACTCAAAGTACAACCTTGATTCTTGTGAGTTTAGGGTTGTTTTTGAGAGGACTACAAGGAATGGATAAGTGCCAAGTCTTGAGAAGGAAACTCTTGATGATTAAATGGCCCTTCCCATCCATTTCATTCGGCCATGACCATATGGGAGCCGAATGAATGGTCCTTGAGATCATTCTTGTTGTTTTGCTCAAATTTTGCATGTTTATGTGATAATGACTTGAATTTTATGGTGAAAATTTGATAAAACTCCTTGCATGCTAAGTGATCATCTAGGTATAGCTCATGCTAGGCTTGCATGTCAATTTTATGGTAGAATATATGTAGAAAATGTGTTGTTTTGGTTTGCAAAACCCGAGGACATGCATGCATGTGGATTTCTCTTAGAATGTTGCAAGATTTTGATCATTTGGAAAGATTTTGTTAGTGAGCCATAATTTCAGTAGGAATAATGTGTTAATATTTATTTATGCTTCTTGTTGCATGGTAATAATTCATGGTTATCTTTTATAAAATGCATATCTTATGGTTTCAAAAACTTAATGATTGGTGAGTTGAGAAATGTGATCTCTTTTGTTTTGCCATAATTGTACCTTAGGTAAGGATGATCTCACCCAAGGTTATTTTGAGAATAAGGGAGTTAGTTCAGTAGATTACCATGTTTAAGTCTTGGTTTAAGTATTGGGATGTTGGTAGTTGAGTTTGTCAAGTCAAAACCTTGGAGAAATGAGAGTTATAGTTTCTGCAGAAAATCAGTTTAGTACCCTGAGGTTTAGAGTGAGTTTTGACCATGTCATTGATGTGCACTTTGAGACCCAAGCTACCAGAAGTTATTATTGGGAGTATATAAAAGGTTTTAGGAGTTGGTTGGAGGTTTGCATGTCATTTGGTTAGGTGCAGAAGTAGAATAACAAAATCTGTCCAGCAGGGGACAGTTTTGTTGCAACTTAGAAATAGGAAGATTTGACCATGTCATGGGTAGGCCCTCATTAGGCCCTATTGGGCCTTAGTTAGAGGGAGTGTCAGAGAAGTTTTTCCAACCATATTTCATAGGATATGAGTTAGAACCATGTGTCACAAGTTAATTCAAGTCAGGGCGTTTTCTGCCCAGAAAAACAGGGGAACCTTGGACTTTTAGCTTAGGCCCAAGAAGGCCCAAGCCAGGCCCTTGAGCCACATCAAGTTTGTGAGATTCCCTTAGGTCAGGAGAGTCTTGTGTAAAAGTTTTGAAGGAAAACTTGTAGTTTAAGAGTGCCCAATGCACTCAAGAAACTATAGTAGTCATTCTGAAATTTGCACCAGTGAGCGCTTTCACTTATCACATAGTTTTAGAATACTTAGAAGTGAGTATTAGGTCGACCACCATAGTTGTAAGATGGTATAAGGTCAGTAGAGCTAAAGGCACAAGTGAGGGTCAATAGGTTTTGGATAATTTAGGAAAGGCACATCGAGTTAGGAAGCCAAAATTAGAAGACTTTGTCTAGTTTAGCGACCAAGTGACTTAAGAAGTGAGTCGAGATCATCCAAGCCTAGTGTTGCATTATGGTATATATGGTGTTATTTGGTGTTAATATATGATATGTGAATATGTGGCTATATGTGTACTTTTGTAATTTAAATGTGAATATAAAATTAAGTGTGTATAGGCCTAAGTGCCATCCGTGTTTAATTTCAAGTTGTAAATAGGTTAAGATGGTAAGAATATTTTATAATGAGGATTATTATTATTATGTAGGATCTCGAGACGAGGAAAAACTTGCCATAAAGGTCGAGTGAAGCTCCAGTTGCTCCTACCAGTCAGACCAGACCAGCCTTTCTCAAGGCAAGTGATTCAACTTGACCTTCGTATTTACTATAAACAGTTCATATATATATTGATGTAATTATCCTGAGACATTTTGATATGTTTTAAATCAAGCGTGTCTTTCATTTATCTTTGAATTATATAGAAATGCCATGAACCCTCGAGTATGTATTGCAAGTAGTTCAAAAGCCTTTTCATGATAGTTAAATGCCATGATAAAATGAAGAGTTAATATATTACTTGATTGATCCTCTTGATTAACATGCTGATGATTCCTAAGTATTGATATCTCATCCTGATACTTGAATCCCTATAGAACCTTACCTTGAACCCTGAAAGTCGGAAACTTATCAATGTGATCCCTCATTGATTGATACCCCTCTTTCTTTATCCTAAAGCTTGACAACTCTGATATATCCTGAGCTAAAGAATCATTTCTTCATACCTTAACACCCATAGTATTCATGAAGCTTATCTTCTTGATGATCCAACACCTGTACCTTGACGAGAAACCATTGCTTTAAGCCCAGTTTGGCATTACCCCTTTATATTATCCATTAGTCTCACTAAATTTTTATGTCCAAGTTCTGACATATGAAAACCTTTTAGTTACCTTAATAGAGTAAAATTTTGTAAATCATGGCCCTGAGATTTAGTACCATATTTCCCGTGTTTCGAGTTGATCTATAATCCCTTAATAAAAATGTTTACTGTTAAAAGAGATTTTGTTATAATTCGGCATCAATTTTTGAAATAAATAAAATATGGGTTTTCAGTCCCAAAGGGGGATAAATGTTTTCTTGGAATGGTGGATCTGGACTGAGACGCGAGTCCTTTCCATACTTATATTAGGCTTAAAAGTTGCCTAGGGATTCCCGTTAATGTTTTAGAACCCAGCGAGGTTCGGGATTACTTCGCGGCTGATCACCGGCTGTAATCCATAGCGTCATAAAATGATTTTGATTAAGACATGATTATGAAATTGTTTTGATACAAGCAAAATGATGCCATCACTCATAGTTTCATCCCTCGTTATCATTAGTTATGTCTTTCCATTGTCATTCTTTAATGAATATCTCGATTTATGTTTTGTGTCATACTGTTAGCACTTGTTGAGCATTTGGCTCACTCCTTGCTTTACCCTGATATTACAGCTAGCAGCTATGGTTAGATTCAAGCAGATTGCCCGTAAGACCTGTGATGCTGATGCTTATGTTCGAGCTCAGGTAGAATAAGAGATAGTAGTTTTGTGTGAGGACTCGCTATTTAAAATCAGTTGTAATAGATGGTAGTGTTGGGCTGTTCCAAACCCTAAACTGTAAGATCTTGGAGTTGGTTGTGTATACTTCTTTTTAAAATGTTGTAATAGTATTATATTTAATTTGCTGCTCAAGTTGGGGGCGTGACAATTTTATGTGATGGAAATTACACTTGTGTTATCACAGAAAATAGGAATTCTTTCCACTTGCAGACCATAGTCTAGCAATTGGTTTTTCATCCACAAAATTTGTGCACAGTAACTGCCAGCAGCAATATATTCAGCTTCTGCTGTAGAAGTAGAAACTGAATTTTTCTTTTTACTGAACCAGGACACAAGCTTGTTTCTAAGAAATGGACAGGTTCCTGTTGTACTTTTTCTATCAATTCTACAACCTGCATAATCTGCATCTGAATAACCAGTTAGATCAAAACCAGAATCTCTAGGGTACCAAATGCCATGTTTTGGTTTTCCCTTGAGATATCTGAAAATTCTCTTAATAGCTACTAAATGAGATTCTCTAGGATCAACCTGAAATCTAGCACAAAGATAAGTTGCAAACATTATATCTGGCCTATTAGCTGTTAAGTACAGAAGTGAACCAACCATGCCCCTATAACTTGAAATATCCACAGACTTTTCAGTAGTGTTTAATTCAAGCTTAGTTGCAATGGCTATGGGAGTTTTTACAGATGTACAATCCATTAGATCAAACTTCTTTAAAAGATCATGAATGTATTTAGTTTGACTAATGAATATTCCATCACTAACTTGCTTAACTTGTAAACCAAGAAAGTTAGTTAGTTCTCCCATCATGCTCATTTCATACTTACTTTGCATCAATTTGGCAAACTTTTTTCAAAGTTTTTATCTGTAGAGCCAAAAATAATGTCATCAACAAAAATTTGAACAAGTCTGCTAGATCCATTAACATTTTAAAAGAATAAAGTTTTATCTACAGTACCTCTAGTGAAGTGATTCTCTAAAAGAAACTTTGACAAAGTATCATACCAGGATCTAGGTGCTTGCTTTAATCCATAGAGTGCTTTCAAAGGATAGTAGACATGATTTGGGAAATTTGGATCTTTAAAACCAGGAGGCTGACTGACATAGACTTCCTCCTCCAAATCTTCATTTAGAAATGCACTCTTGACATCCATTTGATAGACCTTGAAATTGGCATGAGCTGTATAGGCTAAGAAAATTCTGATGGCTTCAAGTCTTGCAACAGGAGCAAAGGTTTTATCAAAATCAATTCCTTCTTGTTGACAATAGCCCTTAACAACCAATCTAGCTTTGTTCCTGACCACTATGCCATATTCATCCATCTTATTTCTGAATACCCATTTGGTGTCAATTGGATTCTTTCCTTTAGGCTTGGGTACCAGCTTCCAAACATTGTTCCTTTCAAATTGGTTTAGCTCTTCCTGTATAGCTAAAATCCAATCAGGATCCAACAAAGCTTCTTCTAACATCTTTGGTTCTTCCTTAGATAGGAAGCTTCTATATAGATATTCTTCTTGAGTTTCTCTCCTTTTTTGAACTCTAGAAGATACATCACCAATGATGAGCTCAAATGGGTGATCCTTTGACCATTTTCTTTGTTAAGGTAGATTAGATCTAGATGAAGAGGCCTCATTGTTGTCTTGATGTGTGATTGAGTTTTGATTATTAGAAACTCCCCCCTGAGTTTGTGAATCTTTGATTTGAGAAAGGAGAACTTTCTGTAAGTGATCTATTCTGACTTTCAGCTTCTTTTGATGACCCGACGGATGGTGTATTTTGAGTTTCTACGGATGAAGCTAATTGTCTCCCGATGGATGATGCAGATTGTCTCCCGACGGATGAAGCATTTTGTAACTCAATGGATGTTGAGTTAATAGCTTCATTAGTTGTAGATTTTTCTGTACTATCCTTAGTTGTAGTTTCCAGATCACTTTCATCATCACTATCATCACTAACCATCTCCACATTGTCAAATTTGAAGCTTTCATGGAAATCTCCATCTTCCAGTCCATCAATCTTTTTATCATCAAACGCAACATGTATTGATTCCACACCAATGTTGGTTCTTAGATTGTAGACTCTATATGCTTTTTCCACAACATATCCAACAAAAATTCCTTCATCTGCTTTAGCATCAAACTTCCCATGTTGATCAGTTTGATTCATCAAGATATAATATTTGCAGCCAAAGACATGAAGAAAATTTAGAGTTGGTTTCCTGTTCTTGAACAATTGATAGGGTGTCATGCATTTTGCTTGATTCACCAAAGAGATATTTTGAGTGTAGTAGGCAGTGTTCACAGCTTCAGCCCAAAAGTATGTTGGTAACTTTGATTCTTCAACCATTGTCCTTGCAGCTTCAATGAGTGATCTGTTCTTTCTTTCTACCACTCCATTTTGTTGTGGAGTCCTTGCTGCAGAAAATTCATGCATAATCCCAGATCCTTCACAAAAGAATCTTATTACAGAATTCTTGAACTCAGTTCCATTGTCACTCCTGATTCTTCTTACTTTAAAATCAGGATGATTGTTGACTTGCCTTATGTGATTGATGATGATTTCACTTGCTTCATCTTTAGACTTTAGGAAATATGTCCAAGAGAACTATGAGAAATCATCCACAATTACTAGGAAAAATCTTTTCCTTGAGATGGACAACACATTGACTGGTCCATATAAATCCATGTGTAGCAATTACAAAGGTTTTTCAATTGTTGAATCAAGCTTCTTTCTGAATGATGCTTTGATTTGCTTTCCCTTTTGGCAAGCATCACACAATCCATCTTTTGTAAACTCCACTTGAGGAATACCTCTAACTAGTTCTTTCTTGACAAGCTCATTCATGGTCTTGAAGTTTAGATGAGACAGCTTCTTGCGCCATAGCCAACTTTCATCTTGACTTGCTTTGCTGAGAAGGCAAGTGACAGATTCTGCATTTGATGAGTTGAAGTCAGCTAGATACACATTTCCTTTTCTCACTCCAGTGAGAACCACTTTGTTGCTCCTCTTGTTTGTCACAACACAGGCTTCTGAATTGAATGTTACTGTGTTGCCCTTATCACAAAGCTGGCTGATACTCAAAAGATTGTGCTTGAGACCATCCACTAGGGCAACCTTTTCAATGATGACATTGTCTTTAGAAATCAAGCCATATCCCACAGTAAAACCCTTGCTGTGATCTCCAAAAGTAATACTTGGGTCAGCTCTCTCCTTGAACTCTGTGAGCAGGGTAGAATCTCCAGTCATGTGTCTTGAATGACCACTATCCAAGTACTACAGATTCTTTCTATTTCCCCGCACACATTAAAACCAAATCAAGTTGATTTTGGTACCCCAAGTTTCCTTGGGTCCCGCCTTGTTAGCTTTCTTCTTTTGTTTCTTAGGTTTTATCTCATTTGACTTGGGGATATCAGATTTATCCTTAGTCAACTGAGTTGGACCTTTGAAACCATTCATTAAAACAGAGTTATCATGCACATTTTGATTAACAGGAAATGACATGCTATTTGCAAACATGTTATTCCATTAGGGCATGCTAAATGGCATTTGAGGCATACTAAATGCAGCATAATAAGGATTAGGTGCAAATGGCATATTAGCAAATTGTGCATTCATATTCTGTGCAGACATAGCATTCATAGGCATAGAAGGCATAGCACATGCTGGGAAAAGAAGGAGGTACAGTCATGGAAGTAGGCATGGCAATTTTGTAATTAACGGACAGATGATTAACACTACCACACTTAACACATATTTTTCTAGGAGCATATTTATCAGGTGTGTAGTTGTTATGTTTGTTAATTCCTACTTTCCCATTTCTATTGTTTCTCTTTTTAGCCTCTGTTTTAACCTCAATCTTTTCTAGTCTGTCATTCAATTGCTTGATGGACAGATGACCAACATTTACTTTCTTCTCCTTCTTCACTTGACTTGTTTCTCCTGAAATAAAGTTTTTGGAAACTGGTCCATATTTTTCATTTAACTTGGCAAATTTGGCTTTACTCACAGGTTTGCTCACAGCCGACAGATGAGGATTTATGTCACTCAATGGATAATCCTTTTGATTATCCGACTAATGACTCTCATCATCCGTCGAGTCTACATCTGTTAGCAATCCTTCAACCAAAAATTGATTCCAGCTTCTCTTTACTCTTTTTCCAGGCTGCATCACAAAAGGACTCAATACCTTGAACATTGGTGATTTGAGCATGGATATCTCTGGATGATTTCCATGCCTTAATCACCTCATATTCTCGTTCAAGCTGCTTCTTCAAAATCTCTTCTTTCTTCAAGGACTCAGTTAATTCATCCTTAGAAATCTTATTTCTATTCTCAATTTTTCGAATTCAATAAACTGAGACTCTAGCATATTATTCCTCTCACTTAAAAACAGATTATTTTCTTTGATTTTAGCATTTTTCTTAGTGAGGAATTAAGTGTAACACGCAAATAATATAGTTATGTAGAGATGTCATTAATTGCATCATTACACTCAACTTAAGATTAATGTGCAAGGTTAGTGGTGATTACATGATTGCTTGAAGAACTTGTCTCTGTTTCATCAAACTTGGCCATTAGGGCTAGATTAACATAGCTGACATCTTCATCCTCATCCAGACCATCTGCTGCCCAGTCATTTTCTTATGTAATAAAATCCCTTTCCTTTTGTTTGAGCAACTTAAAATACTTCTATTTATAATCCACATGCTCAAACTTTTTCTTGGAATCTGACTTTCTGCATTCATTTGCAAAATGACCAGCTAAGCCACATTTGAAACATTTGAATTTTGATTTATCCACCATGTTACTATTTGTCTTAGCATCTCCAAAGTTCTTTTTGAACTTGAGCTTGGAAAACCTCTTGGATAAGAATGCTAAGTGTTCATCAATATCATCCATGTCATCTTGACTCAATGGATCTTCATTATCAGCTACCAACCTTTTTCCCTTGCTTTCACAGACCTTTGATGTAGATTCAACAGCTTCCATCTTCATATCCTTCTCTTTCTCTATCTCAGCAACCAGTGCAATGGACCCTCCTTTCTTCCTCCCTTTCTCCATTCTTTCATCTTGCTATATTTCAAGCTCATAAGTCTTTAGAATGCCATACAGTCTCTCTAGTGTAAACTCCTTGTATTCTTGTGAATTTCTCAAGCAGACTGTCATTGGTTTCCATTCTTTTGGAAGGGATCTCAGGAATTTGAAGTTAGAATCTTTGGTTTGGTAGACTCTTCCATGCAGCTTTAGAGCATTTAGTAGCTTTTGAAATCTACTAAAGATATCAGTGAGAGTTTCACCTTCTTCACAGTGGAAATGCTCATATTGCTGAATTAGTAAATGCATCTTGTTTTCTCTAACTTGTTCAGTGCCATCACGGATTATTTGAATGGTATCCCAAAATTCCTTGGCTGTCTTGCAGTTAATGATGTTATCAAACATGTCACCATCAACTCCATTGAACAGAATATTCATGGCCTTCTTGTCTTTCATGACTTATTCAATATCAAGATCTGACCATTCATGCCTTGGTTTGGGAACTGATGGCTCATTTCCAGTTACAGCTCTCATTGGTACATGAGGACCTCTCTTTATGCAATCCACATAGGCCTCATCTTGAGAAAGTAAATAAAGATGCATCTTTACCTTCCAGTGATGGTAATTATCTTTGTCCAGAAAAGAAATCTTGACTCAAACATCCTTCTTGTTCATCTTGCTGTTTATTGTGATCTTTAAACTCTTTGTGCTTCAAGAGTTTGCTCTGATACCAATTGTTCGTCCCAAACAATACATCAAGAATTACAGAAGGGGGGTTGAATGTAATTCTAGTAAACTTTTTCTGAATTATAAAATGTTCTAACTCAAACTATATATATAAGTGTTTTGATTTGTAAGGTGCGGAATCACAAGTTAAATAAATCAAAAACACAAAATAATAAAAACACAAGTCTTTAAAACTTTCTGGTGGATTTGAAAGTATCCACCAGATATATATATATATATATATATATATATATATCGAATTAAGAACTCTGTGAAGAACAAATTGTCTCACAGTTGCTTTACAAGTGAACAAACAAACTACAGAGAAATTCTTAACAATTACAGATTTTTCTATTTCTCTTCTAAAAGTGTTTGCTTAGTTATTTGTTCTACTAGCTACACTTGGTTTATATACCACCAAGTTTACATGGTAATAAGACAGGATAATAAAACAAAACTATCAAGCCAAACTCCATGCTGCTTCACTACTCTATTCCAGCATCTTTGAAAAAATCTTCTTAACTTGCATGGAAATGGTAATGTTTCTTTGTTCTTCATTTCCTGTTAAACAGGCTTCCATATTCCTTTTGCAAACACCCAACGTATGTGACTGTGTTGTCACTGTCAACAGATGTTTGAATTGATCATCCGTCGGGTACATACTTGTCATCCATCGGGTTGCCTTGTTGATCATCCATCGGGTAGCTTTATTGATCATCCGTCGGGTAGCTATTTGACACTTCACTTTATTTTACTTATACAGAATCACAAGACATCTTATATTTATAATTAATCAAACTATTCTGCATATCTAATTAAAGTCAACATGACTTATATGCTACTACAGAATCTATACAAAGATGTTTGCAGAAATATGTTACTTGACTTATTGTTACATAAGCTACTCACCTGATGGATATCAATTAGTCATCCGTCGGGACTATATTGAATCATCCGTCGGGACTATAATTGATCATCCTTCGGGTGCTACATTATTCACTAAGTTAAATCTACTACGGTGTTTTGTTAAAGTAATCATCAAGTTCACAACATATTTCCAACATGTACGATTTCTCCTCTCAGAATCTCTATTCCATTGAGGTGTTCTAGAAGGAGTAAGTTAGGATACACTATCACACTCCTTCACGAAACTCTTGAAATTGAGGCTTAAGTATTCTCCTCCACAATCTGATCGTAGAACATTTATACTTTCCTCTATTTACTTTTCTATTTCAGCCTTATATTCTTTGAACATTTCAAAAGAATCAGATTTATTCTTCATTAGAGTCACATATCCATATCTACTGAAATCATCAATAAATGTTATGAAGTAGTATAAGCCGCCCCTTGCCATCATACGCATTCGACCACATACATCATTATGTATAAGTCCTAATCGTTCGGTGGCCCTTTTACCTGATCAGGTAAAAGAAGCTTTAGTCATTTTGCCAATGAGACAAAGTCCGCGTCTTCCGTATGATTCAAAATCAAACTTATCCATGTATCCATCTATATTTAACTCAGAAATGCGTTTCTCATTAATATGGCTTAACGACAATGCTAGAGGTAATGTTTGATTTGAGTCATCTTAAAACATATAAGTTGTTAACTAATTGTGCAACGTTATAAGCCTTATCATGAAAATATAATAAACAATTATTGTTTATTTAATTAAGATGAAAACCTTTCTTATCCTAACAAGAAATTGATTTAATATATCCGCTGAAGGCAGGCACGTAATGACAATTTATCAAGTTCTCAATCTCACCTTATAGGCAAACTTAGGTATCGAGTTCCTTCAACTAGAGCAACAACTTTTGCTCCAATTCTAACCTAATACCTCAAGCTTGACCATTTATGGTCTTCTTGTTTAGATCTTCCAAACAAGCTCGACAATTTAACTTCCAATAATCCAGTTATTTCCACAGAAGTGACAATCATCTCCTTTAGCAACACCACTATCAGACTTCAAAAGCCCTTTGGGATTGGACTTTGGTTTGCACCGAATAATATCAAATCTTCATCTTGCCTGTCCACTTTCATTTCCCATTTACATTCCATGTGTACATCATCAATATGGACGTAATTTATGCCTTTACCGTGTTATTTTCAGCAGTTCTAAACATGCTTAACAACTCAATGAGTGTTTTGTCTATCTCATTCATTTTGTTCTTAACAAACTAAGAATAAAAGTTGTTCAAAGATTGTTTGATCAAATCAATCTGAGTCTCTAGACTATTCTTGAAACCCAAAATATCAAGGAACATATACCTATCATCTTTAGAACATGTGATCCAACCGAATATCATTCTTCCATTAATGCAAAAGTATGGTGCCTTATTATTGTCGAATCTTTCTGAGGATCCTATCCTTCAAACATCCTTTGAAGGTTCCCAATCATATCATAAGCATTATTATTCTCTTGTTGCTTCTAAAGCTCAGCACTCATAATTACAAGCATGAGACATGAAACATCAGTTGCATAATCAATTTACTATTGGTAAGCATTTTGTTCAGCGCATGTTTCATTATCAGCTAGAAGAAATAAGGGAGGGGTTTGAGTGACATCCTTGAACATGAGGACAATCCTCAAGTTCCCATGTCAATTAAGGAAATTATTTCATGTCAGCTTGTCCTTCTCAAGGACTATTACATAGAGAAGTTATTTGTGTTTTCATTTGATATCTACAATATTAAAGTGCATAAAATGACTTAGTCTACAGATGATCATTAAATTATGTTCAAGTGATTATTCATTTAAATATTCACAAAATATATCTCCCTCTATTTTTATCAAATCAATAGCCCTAACTATTAATTAAGAAAGAATATATTCTATATCCTTTTTAGTGAGCCAAGATCTTTCACCATGCATGATGTCAGCTTTGACTTTTCTCCTAAAACATGATATATAGGTAGACAACATTTGTCAATTATATCAACTATTTAATTCCTGGAAAGCTTGGTGGAACAACATTTGTTCATATTTATCTAATAAATCTCGCCAAACTCTATGCCTCTAAGTTCACAATCCTATTGTGGTAACTTAGTTAAGTCAAAACCAATAGTCAAAAAGTATCAATATACTTCAACACATCTCCCACAATAGATGGGAGTACTTCGCTTTGGCGAACTCACTCCTTTTCGATCTAGGGGTTAACGCATTGGACTCATTGGAAGGCATCTGATCAACTTAATATTAACTTTAGGGTTTTGTTAATGTTAAAACGTTCATGATCCCATCATAAAGAGATTCCTAATTTTTCCTTGAATAAAATACTTCAAATCAATATTTGTCAATGGTTTGATTTCCAGGTACTGAGGGAGTCACAACGGTCTCGCTTAAAACCCACAACCTTACAAGTTCAATGAACTCACTTTTGACAAAATCGCCCTATGTCAGAAACAAAAAAAAAATTATTTTATACCGTGTTCATAAACACGAGAATCTCATAATCATTTTTTCATTTTAAAAAACTTGAATCGTTACAGATTTTATCTTGTTTAGAAAGCATGGCATGGGTGTCGTATCTAATATATACATCTTTAATCTAATTAAGCATGCATCATTAAACTACTATACACATACATTCATCATATGTGCATATATATGTAAAGTGCAATAAATAAACGTGGTTGGTTATGGCTTCATCCTATGTGATCTTCATCAAGCTAATGACAAAGATGTAGGTCAATCTAAGGTGAAAAATAAATACAAGCTAACTATTACATGTCTTCTTTCTTGTATTACTTTCTAGGATGGCCTCCATGTGAGATTATCCTTCCTTGATCTTCAAATCTTCATGTCTTCATGTACATTACACGAATGAAAAATTAAAACTATTTTAATGTACTTACAAGAAGAACTCGAGTTACATTCGAGATTTAAAAATTACAAGATTAAACGACAAGCAAGCCGTATTTTAAAAACCAAAACCATTAACCTAAGGTCATAAGCCATAACCATCCACCATGCTCATTTAACACATAATCTGATCTTAGCATATCATACCCATCATGATCTAATAAAAAAACAAAATATGGAAATGTTATTCCCTAACAATACAACAAGAATTACAGAAGGGGGGGGGGGTTGAATGTAATTCTGGCTTCTTTTTGAGATTTATAAGAATGTTCTAACTTAATAATATATATGTGTTTGATTTGCAAAGTGCGGAATGAAAGAATTATATAAATCAAAGCACAAGTAATAAAAACACAAGTCTTTAAAACTTTCTGGTGGATTTGAATGTATCCACTAGATGTACATATATATATATATATCAAGAGAACCATGTGAAGCTTGAATAGCTCACAACTGCTTGTACAAGTCAACAAATAAACTACAGAGAAATTCTACAGAATACATCTTACAAATGTTTCTCTGCTAAAAATGTGTTTGCTTAGTTGTTTGTTCTACTAGCTACACTTGGTTTATATATCACCAAGTTTACATGGTAATAAGACGGGATAATAATATAAAACCTATCAAATCTAACTCCATGCTGCTTCACTACTCTATTCCAGCATCTTTGAATATCTTCAAAATAGCATGTAAATGGTAATGTTTCTTTGTTCTCAAAACCCTGCTAAACAGGCTGCCACATTCCTTTTTTAAACACCCAACACATGTGACTGTGTTGTCACTGTCAACAGATATTTGAATTGATCATCTGTTGGGTACATTTTTGTCATCCGTCGGGTAGCCTTGTTGATCATCCGTCGGGTAGCTTTGTTGATCATCCGTCGGGTAGCCATTTATCACTTAACTCCATTTCATTTGTACAGAATTACAGGACGTCTTATATTTATATTTAATCAACCTATTCTACACATCTACTAATAGTCTACATAATTCATAAGCTACTACAGAATCTATACAAAGTTGTTTGCAGAAATGTGCTACAGTACTTATTGTTACATAAGCTACTCACCCGGTGGATATCAATAGTCATCCGTTGGGACTATATTAAATTATCCATCGGGACTAAAATTGAACATCCGTCAGGTGCTACAAAATTCACTAAGTTAAATTTACTAAGGTATTTTGTTTAGCTTATCACCAAGTACAGAACATATTCCTAACAATCTCCCCAATTTATGTCTACTGGAATTGTAACCATAAATTAAGAGAAACTTGATGATAAAAAAATATCCTAAAGATAAAGATTGAAAAATAGTAGATAAAACTGATAAGTGCTACAAGTTGCTGAAAGTTGAACAATGCAAAGTACACAAAGAAATTGCTCATAATTGTTATCAAGATGCTCCTCTATTCTGAGCAGATAGATCTATTTCCTTGATTGTCTGGATTTCTTCCCAAGCCTTCTGTTGTTTTCTTCAATTTGATTCTGAAGTTGTCTGTGGAATTCAAGTTCATTAGCTTCTGAGAGATTTAGCATTTCCTGCATTTCCAAAAGAGTCTTATTGCTTGAGATACTTAATTGGTCCTCCAATCTGAAGAATCTTCAAACACCTTTGTCATCCATGAATTCCATCAGCCAATAGGGCCTTAGATGCACTCTTTTTCCAGTAAAGGGAATGGATAGAGTTTTCGAAAGTGCATCTTTGGCTCTAGTACTCCTTAGTTCCTCAATCCTCTTTAGAACTATTCTTCTTGCAGTCACATTGTATCCAAAGTTCTTTTTGAAGGATGAGTAGACTTTAATCAGAACAAATTGGCTTTCTTGGAGAATCCTGTAAAGAGGCCATGTCATCTCTTTCCCTCCCTTGTATCTAAATACAAGTCTTTCAAGAAGATGTTTGTATGCATCAATTCATCTTACTTCTTCCAGTTCATCCAAGAAGAGATTCAAGTATGAAAATTCCTTGATATCACAAATGTACATGAGATCTCTCTTGTTGACTGTGGGTTGGGATTTGGTTAGAGCTTTGGATCTGAGAGATACAGGCTTCACTATCTTACTAGCTCTAATCTTTGTCTTCTTTGTCTTGAAGATGGGTAAATTTAGCTCATGAATTGGAAGCTATCCCCGTCTACTGGCTCATCCTTAGGAATAATTGTCTCACCATAAATATTTCTTGTTGGATCAACCACTTTGAATTCTTCAAATACCACTGAGGGATTCACGCCCCAAACATTTACAAAAGACAATATACGAGTAATTATATTAGTTAAAAAAGGAAGTAAATACATCTGAATCCAAGATCTTACAGTTTAGGGTTTGGAACAGCCCAACACTATTAACTAATACAACCTGATTTCAATATACAGTCCTCACACACAAAATCAAACTACCTGAGCTCGAACATACAAATCGGCATCACAAGTCTTACGCAATATCTGCTTGAATCTAACCATATCTGCTAGCTGTAATATCAGGGTAAGCAAGTAGTGAGCCAAATGCTCAGCAAGCGCTATAATATACATAAACAAGAATAAAAAATTAACAATGGAATTGAAAGATTCAACAATATAGTATCAAGAGATAAACTTTCAGGGTGATGGCATCTTTTCCTGTAATAAAACAATTCAAAACCATTTCCTTATCAAAAACCATTTAATGACGCTACGGATTATAGCCGGTGATCAGCCGCGAAGTAATCTCGAACCTCGCTGGGTTCTAGAACATTAGTGGGATCCCTAGGCAACTTTTAAACCTACAAATTAAGAGCGGAAATGACTTGCGTCTCAGTCCAGATCCACTATCTAAAGAAAATATTTGTCCCCCTTTGGGACTAGAAATCCAAATTTTAACTTTTTATTTTAAAAACTGATGCCAAGTGACGGTTAATCTCTTAAACAGTGAGCATCTTTATCAAAGGTTCTAGATCAACTTTGAAGAACAGGGAATAGGTCCACTAAATTTCAAGGCCATGATCAACTAGACTATACTTTCTAAAGGGAATTGCAAGGTTTCTATTCATAAGGAATTTGACAATGAGATTTAGAAGGGTTATCGAATAGTATGAATGAACTAAGTCAAACTAGTTCAAGGTAATGGTTCTAGATAAGACATAGGTATTGAAATATAAAGAAGGTGAGCATCAGTTCAAAGTATAACAGGGTATCATGTTTTAGGAGTAAGAATAGGGTTATCAAGCAATCATGAACGAATTTTAAGGGATAGCTAACTTTTAGGTATCAAGATAAGGTTACTGAGTATAACTTGCATAGGGTTCCATATCAAAATTACTTGGTATATTAGCATGGTATGACTTTTGAATTACTTGCATATAAATCTCCACGCAAAGTTAAACTACTTGCAATAGATACTTGAGGGTTCATGGCATTTACATATAATATGAAAGATAGATTTGAAACCACTTGGATCATATATATCAAGGTGAATTAGAATACTCGCAGCATATATAAGAACTGGGATATCACACACTTGAAGTGTACACAAAAAGGTACGTTGAAACACTTGCCTTGAGAAAGGCTTGACTTGACTGGCAGGTGAGAGCAACTGGAGCTTCACTCGACTTTAATGGCAAGTTTACCCTCGCCTCGAGAGCCTACACAAAATAATAATATCCTCATTATAATATATACTCACTAACTCAACCTAATTATAAATCGAAATTACGCACATTGGCACTTAGGCCTATATACACATAAATGCTTATAATTACCTTATAAGCATAATAGTTCACATAGCCACTCATGTTCACATAGCACATTTAAGTACATAATAATATATCCATACACACTATATTGCATCACTAGGCTTGGATGATCTCACTCCACTTACTCAAGTCACTTAGTTATGCTAAACTAGCCAAAACTCTTAATATCGACCTTATAACTCAAGATGCCTTTTCTAAACCATCAAGTTCTTATGGACTCTGACTTAGGCCTTACACTCTAATGACCTCATACTATCTTACTACTATGGTGGAAAACCTAGGCCCTCAAGGGCCTACCTGGGCCTAATCTTAAAGTCCAATGTTCCCCTGTTTTCTTGACAACAAAGTGTCCTGTTTTGCACTAACTTATGACACATGATTCTAACTCAATTCCTATGAACTATGTCTGGAATAACTCCTCTGACACTCCCTCTAACTAGGGCTAACCAAGGCGTAGTGAGGGCCTACCTAAGATATGATCAAAACTCCTCATTTCTAAGTAGCAACAAAACTGTCCCCTGCTGGACATATTCTAAATTTTGGTGTGTGCACCTCACTAAATGGTTGGATTTTTCTAATTTATGACTTTTAGACTCAATTATACCCCAAGTCTTAACTTCTCGTGGCTTGGGCCTAACAAAGCCTAAGAAATTCCCATTCAAAATCAACACAAAACTCACATGCAAATCTGGAAAAAATTTCAGGATTTTATCCTAGCCTTTCCACCTTAACTCCCACTTTAAAACCATGAATTAAATCTCAACCATGGCAAATTTACTACTATAAGACTCTAAACTAAGGCCTTAACCAATAATGGAGATCATCCATGCCCTATAGTACCAACATGCAAAATAAAACTTAACATGCAACTCAAGATGATCACTAAATCAAGTTCGACTAAACAAGAGGGTTATTAGCTCATAAATTTGACTTAAAATACTTAACTACTTCAAAAGATCATGCACACTACCTTTTAACAACTAAGATCAAGCATAATATCAAGGAAAAAATTGTTTTAAGCACATATAAGGTCGAATTTAACACCAACTAAGCATGCATGTACATTTTCAAAAAGAAGAGCATATATAACATGATTATACTTGAAAATAATGCCCTATCTCTAACATGAAAAGTATAATATGACTTTACAACTGAAGATAAGTAGCATGAAAAGGTTTTAAAAGAGTTTTGTTCATGGAAACACTTAGTTTATGCACATAAAAAGTATATCTCATACAGGACTCTTTAATCCACATGAATTAAGAGTTTCTCTTTGGAGATCACATAAAATCAAGACATGCAAGCATTAAACTTCATCTCCTAAGGATAGAACTTCTTGTAAAGTATATATTATATGAATGGGTAATGGAATTATACTAGAATGACAAGGATTTGATGAAGAAAAATTGAAGGGAATGGGGGAAGGGGCTTCGGCCGAATGAAGAAAAAGAGAGGGGAAGGAGAGAAAATTTGAGAGTGAAAATGATGTGCTTGAGTGGAGTGTGGTTTTGGGTTAACTCCTATCTTTATGATTCATCATGCACTAATTCAATAGTGGAATTTGGAATGTACTAAAGTGTCCTTCTCCAAATAACCAAGCAAAAGTACATGCAAGGGTAGTTTAGTCTTTTGGTGGATAGAAGAAGGTTAGTGAGGTATGAATTGTCTCTTATGACGTTTTAAATTGAATTGGAGGGTATTTGCATGAATGGGAAACTAAGTAATTTGCAATTTAAAAATCAACTAATTTATATAAAATAATTTTTATAAATATAAATGCACCTCCATAAATCACAAAATAAATATCATAAAATAGCTTATGATTTTAGAAATTTAATGATATAAAATTTGAAAATTTATTGTTAAAAGATTTTTAAAATCGATTTTTCATATAAAATGAAGTACTTTTGATTATCATTTAAAAATACTAAATGATAAGATTTTCTTTTCAAATTTTTCTTATATAAACTAATACATTAAACACTTAGTTTATAGGCACTCAATCATATAGATCATCCACATTTATAATTCCACACAATTTAAATTTTAATTATAAACACACAATTATATATAGACAGGGTTTATAAATACCGGTCTTAACATCCTCTCCCCCTTTAAGGATTCTGTTCTCAGAATCTAGGATAATAAGTGAGGATACCGGCTACGCATATCCGACTCTAGTTCCCACGTTGACTCTTCAACCTTGGGATTTCTCCAAAGTACTCTTACCAACTTGACCAACTTATTTCTAAGACTCTTCACTTTCCAGTCAAGTATTTTGACAGGTTGCTCTACAAATGACAGGTCTACCTGAATCTCTATAGGTTCATATTCTAACATATGGATGGCATCAGGATTATACTTCTTAAGTAATGACACATGAAACACGCTATACATATGGTGATACCGAGGTGGAAAAGCTAATTCATAAGCCACCTTCCCTACTTGACTCAAAACTTCAAAAGGACCAATATATCTAGGTGTTAACTTCCCTTTCTTTCCAAATCTAGACAATCCTTTCCTCGGTGTACTTTCAGCAATACGACTTCACCTAGTTGAAATCTGATATCCTTACGTGCCGAGTCTGCATACTTTCTTTGCCTATCTTGAGCAGCAAGTAATCTCTTCTGAATCAATTTGACTGTCTCATTCATTTGTTGTACCAATTCTGGGCCAAAAATCTTTCTTTCTCCTACTTCATCCCAGCTGGTTGGTGATCTGCATTTTCGTTTGTATAAAGCTTTGTATGGTGGCATGCCAATACTGGTGTGATAGCTGTTGTTATAGGAGAATTCTACCAATGGAAGGTGGTCGTCCCAACTTCCCACAAAATCAATCGCACAGCTATGCAACATGTCTTCAATTATTTGAATTGTCCTCTCTCTTTGACCATCAGTCTGCGGATGATACGCGGTACTCATATTCAACTTGGTGCAAAGACTTTCTTGAAATTGCTTCCAGAATCTCAAGTTAAATCTTGGATCTCTGTCCGAAACTATTGATACAGGTACGCCATGTCATAATACGATTTTACGCACATACATGTGGACCAATCTGTCCAATGAAGACCTCTCAATAATCAGAAAAAAATGTGCCGACTTCGTAAGGCGATCAACTATAACCCATATAGTGTCATGTCCGGATTTCGTTCGTGGTAATCCTACTATAAAGTCCATGGCAATGTTTTCCCACTTCCATTCTGGAATATTTAAAGGCTGAATTAATCCACTTGGTCTTTGATGTTCCGCCTTCACTTTCTGACAAGTATAGCACCTCGCAACCCATTCTGCTACTTCTCGCTTCATATTTGGCCACAAAAAGTTCTGCTTCAAGTCCTGGTATATCTTGGTGCTTCCCGAATGGATTGAAAATCTAAAATTATGAGCTTCTTGCAATATCTCATTCTTCAATTCAGCCACATGAGGAATCCAAATTCTTGAGGAAAACCTTAGTTTACCTTGTTCGTCCCTTTGAGTACAAATCTCTTCTCCGGTCAGTTGATTATTCTCCTGTTTCATCACTTCTTCCTGACATTTCTTTATCTTTTCCAACAATGATGGCTGAAAAGTCATAGTACGACAAATCTCCTCAGCTTTTCCGCAAACACACAGTTCTAATTCAAATCTCCTGATTTCTCCAGATAATTCCTTTGATACCGCTGCCATATTCAACCTCTCTTTCCTACTCAAAACATCAGCTACCATATTTGCCTTTCCCGGATGATAATTTATCGAGCAATCATAGTCCTTAATTAATTCCAACCATCTCTTTTGCCTCATATTGAGCTCCTTCTGAGTGAAAATATACTTCAAACTCTTGTGATCCGTGTAGATCTCACACCTTTCTCCGTAAAGGTAATGTCTCCAGATCTTAAGTGCAAATACTATAGCTGCTAATTCTAAGTCATGTGTAGGATACTTCAATTCATGTGGTTTTAACTGTCTTGACGCATACGCAATCAGCTTGTTGTGTTGCATTAGCATGCAACCCAGGCCCTTATGTGAAACATCACTGAAAATCACAAAGTCTCCTTGATCGTCTGGTAATACTAGTACCGGAGCTGTAACCAACCTCTGTTTTAATTCTTGAAAACTATCTTCACATTCTACATTCCATTCAAATTTCTGATTCTTCCTAGTCAACTTAGTCAATGGCGTGATGATTTTCGAGAAATCTTTAACAAACCTTCTATAATATCCCGCCAATCCTAGAGTACTTCGCACTTCTGTAAGTGTCTTTGGTCTCTCCCAACTCATAATTGCCTCAATCTTTGTGGGATCCACTTTGACTCCTTCATTTCCAATAAAATGTCCCAAAAATTGAACTTCCTTTAACTAGAATTCACACTTAAAAACTTGGCATACAACTTCTCTTGTCGGAGTATCTCCAATGCTAACCATAGATGCTGCTTATGTTCTTCTTCTGACTTTGAATATATAAGAATATCACCAATGAATACCACTACAAACTTATCCAAATACTTTTTAAATACCCGGTTCATCAGATCCATAAATACTGCAGGAGCATTAGTCAACCCAAAAGGCATTACTAAGAATTCATAATGTCCGTATCTTGTTCTGAATGATGTCTTCGGGATGTCGTCTTCTTTGGTCTTCAATTGATGGTATCCTGATCTTAAATCAATCTTGGAAAAACACTTAGCTCCTTTCAGCTGATCAAATAAATTATCTATCCTTGGTAGTGGGTAACGGTTCTTAATCGTCATCTTATTCAACTCCCGATAGTCTATACATAACCTCATACTTCCATCCTTCTTCTTTACGAATAGAACAGGTGCTCCCCATGGTGACGTACTTGGCCGTATCACTCCTTTGTCCAAAAAATTCTGTAGTTGGCTCGTCAACTCTTTCATTTCTGCTGGTGCCATTCTATAAGGTGCCTTCGGAACTAGTTTCGTGCCTGGAGCAAGGTTGATCTCAAACTCAATTTTTCGATCGGGAGGCAAACCTGGTAGTTCATCTGGAAACACATCTAGAAATTCATTGACTACGGGGATATCTTCCATGCGGAGGCTCTCTCTTTCTGAATCCACTACAGAGGCTAGGAACGATTCACAACCTCTCCTAAGCAATTTCTTAGCCTGGACAATTATAAGAAACAGTCGCTCTTGCCTCTGACCCTTAAATACCACTTTTTCTCCAATCTCTGTCTTTAAATATACTTTCTTAGATTTACAATCTATCTGGGCGTTATTCTTCCCTAACCAATCTATGCCTAAGATTATGTCAAACTCCCCTAACTTGAAAAGTATCAAGTCTGCTGAAAATTTATGCCCCAAAATATCAATCTCATACTTAGGACATAATTGACTCACAAGAATCTTCTCTTGGTTCGCAATTACCACATCTATTACCTCGTTCAGGGTCATTTTATCACATTTAAGTTTATCAAAGAAAGTTTCAGATATAAAAGATCTAGTAGCTCCAGAATTAATCAATACCTTAGCTTCAACATTATTCATTAAAAGTTTACCTGCTATCACCTCAGAATTCTGAACATCATCCTTCATCTTTAAATCAAATGTCCTTGCTGTCGCTTGCGGAGTTGCGGTAGATGGTGGAGGTAATGCCAATACCTCAGCTGGCATTCTTGTTCTAGTACTTGCCACGTTCATCAAAGCCTTGACTGGTCCGGTTGACTTGAATTCCCTAGCTATATATCCAGTCTTTCCATACTTATAGCATGCAACTCCTGGCTTCGGTATCTTACACTCGTTAGCCAAGTGTCCCTTCTGATTGCATCTATAGCATGTCATTTTCAACTTATTACACACTCCTGGATGTCTTTTTCCACAATGCTTGCACTCTGGTCTCTGAAATATATTTTCTCCAACTTGTCCTTGGATTGACTGGTTGTCCCCCTTAGAATCTTGTCTCTTGTTCAAATTTCCCTTCTTTTAAAAATTTCCGCCTTTGTGGAATCCAATCCTTTTCACACTCCTGTCTTGTGAGCTTCCGGCTTCAGACTTCTCTCCATAAAATGGAACCTTTCTCTTCTTGTTATCCTTTTCTTTCCTTGACTATATCCCATTACTCTCAATCAGAGCAGCCTTCTGTACTACTCTAGCATAAGTATCAAGCTCAAACATAGCCACTCTATCTCTGATCCAAGGCTCTAATCCTTGTTGGAATCTCTTTGCTTTCTCTTCCTCAGTGTTGGTATACTTCGTCACAAACCTTGACAACTCCGTAAACTTCTTCTCGTACTCCAATACAGACATGCTTCCTTGCTTCAATTCAATAAATTTAAGCTCCATCTGATTCTGCATATACTTAGGGTAATACTTTTCCTGGAATAACCTCTTAAACCTTTCCCAAGAAACCGACTGATTTGTCTCCATAGATTTCCCCGAATCCCACCAATAGATGACTTCCCCTTTCAGAAAATAAGTAGCATATGGCATCTTCTAATCTTCTCCTAACTGAACCAATTTAAAAGCTCTTTCAATTTCCCTAATCCATGTATTAGATATTACCGGATCAGTGGTATCATGAAATGCAGGGGAATTCACATTCTGAAAAGCCTTGAAAGTAATAATCTGTCGAGATGGTACTGGTGGATCAGGTGGTTGGTGTAGTTCACGATTATCTTGGTTTTCAAATTGTTGTTGAAGAGTTAGTTGTTGTTGAGCTATAGCGTTTGTTTGATGTTGTAAGGTTTCCAGAAGTCAAAGAATATTAGGATATGTGGTAGAAGTTGTTGTCGGGTTCTTCTTTTTAGGTGGCATGATCCTGAAATAAAAGTTATATCAAAACAGGTATGAACAATACAGAAAATTTCATGGTTATGGTATCACAAGTCATTTCATTCAATCGGGTTTCAAATGAAACAATAAGGGTGATGCATATAAAAGCATAAGAACAATTGAAAGCAAATAGAACGATAGTGCATAATTATCGAAATTAGGGTCAAGGTACATCAAAATTCGAATAGAGTCTGAATCTAGGGATAACATGCTTAATTTAAGGAAACAACAGGGAATTCTACAAAGTCCAACAATACAACGACGTGAAAAGTAGATAATGGAAAGAACTAAGGCTCCACTCCATCAGAACGGGGTCCGGTAGTCTTCTCTTCACGAAGCGTGTTCACAATGCACTGGAGCTTGTCCGTAATCATTTGGATAGTATACTGGCTGGTACGGTCTCGGTGCAATGGCATCTCATCAAGCTTAGTGTTAACATACTGAACCAAGGTCTCAAGTCTCGCAGTCATCTGCTCTTTAGGCTTTCCTTCATAGTTTCGGCTGTCCGGATACACGTTCTTCAATCACTCTAACATTCGATCGTACTTTCCCTGAAGCCTGTCGAACTCACGCCTCAACTCAGCATACACGGAGAAAGCAATTGTGTCAGACGCTTCAAAAGATGACGAGGAATGCACCCTTTGCTGCCAAACAATGCATATATATATATATAAGAGAATTAGTAGCGAACGACTCGAATATCCTATACCTACACTCTCTTATAATATTCTATAAACCTATATATATATATAACCTATTTGGGATGTCCGGGGACTCTAAACCGTAGCTCTGATACCAAAACCTGTCACGCCCCAAACATTTACAAAAGACAATATACGAGTAATTATATTAGTTAACAAAAGGAAGTAAATACATCTGAATCCAAGATCTTACAGTTTAGGGTTTGGAACATCCCAACACTATTAACTAATACAACCTGATTTCAATATCGAGTTCTCACACACAAAATCATTAACTACCTGAGCTCGAACATACGAATCGGCATCACAAGTCTTACGCGCTGTCTGCTTGAATCTAAACATATCTGCTAGCTGTAATATCAGGGTAAACAAGTAGTGAGCCAAATGCTCAGCAAGCGCTATAATATACATAAACAAGAGTAAAACATTAACAATGGAATTGAAAGATTCAACAATATAGTATCAAGAGATAAACTTTTAGGGTGATGGCATCTTTTCTTGTAATAAAACCATTCAAAACCATTTCCTTATCAAAAACTATTTTATGACGCTACGGATTACAGCCGGTGATCAGCCGCGAAGTAATCCCAAACCTCGCTAGGTTCTAGAACATTAATGGGATCCCTAGGCAACTTTTCAGACTACAAATTAAGAACGGAAATGACTTGCGTCTCAGTCCAGATCTACTATCTAAAGAAAATATTTGCCCCCCTTTGGGACTGGAAATCCAAATTTTAACTTTTTATTTTAAAAACTGATGCCAAGTGACGGTTAATCTCTTAAACAGTGAGCATCTTTATCAAAGGTTCTAGATCAACTTTGAAGAACAGGGAATAGGTCCACTAAATTTCAAGGCCATGATCAACTAGACTATACTTTATCAAGGGAATTGCAAGGTTTCTATTCACAAGGAATTTGACAATGAGATTTAGCAAGGTTATCGGATAGTATGAAGGAACTAAGTCAAACTAGGTTCAAGGTAATGGTTTCAGATAAGACATAGGTATTGAAGGTGATCATCAGTTCAAAGTATAACAGGGTATCATGTTTTAAGAGTAAGAATAGGGTTATCAAGCAATCATGAACGACTTTTAAGGGATAGATGACTTTTAGGTATCAAGATAAGGTTACTGAGTATAACTTGCACAGGGTTCCACATCATAATTACTTGGTATATTAGCATGGTATGACTTTTGAATTACTTGCATAGAAATCTCCAAGCAAAGTTAAACTACTTGCAATAGATGCTTGAGGGTTCATAGCATTTGCATATAATACAAAAGATAGACTTGGAACATATATATCAAGGTGAATTAGAATACTCGCATCATATATAAGAACTGGGTTATCACACACTTGCAGTGTAAACAAAAAGGTAGGTTGAAACACTTGCCTTGAGAAAGGCTTGACTTGACTGGCATGTGGGAGCAACTGGAGCTTCACTCAACTTTAATGGCAAGTTTACCCTTGTCTCGAGAGCCTACACAAAATAATAATATTCTCATTATAATATATACTCACTAGCTCAACCTAATTATAAACCGAAATTACGCACATTAGCACTTAGGCCTATATACACATAAACGCTTATAATTACCTTATAAGCATAATAGTTCACACAGCCACTCATGTTCACATAGCACATTTAAGTACATAATAATATATCCATACACACTATATTACATCACTAGGCTTGGATGATCTCACTCCACTTACTCAAGTCACTTAGTGTGGCTCAAGGGCCTAGCTTGGGCCTACCTGGGCCTAAGCTTAAAGTCCAATGTTCCCCTGTTTTCTTGACAACAAAGTGTCCTGTTTTCCACTAACTTATGACACATTATTCTAACTCAATTCCTATGAACTATGACTGGAATAACTCCTCTGACACTCCCTCTAACTAGGGCTAACCTAGGCGTAGTGAGGGCCTACCTAAGACATAATCAAAACTTCTCATTTCTAAGTTGCAACAAAATTGTCCCCTGCTGGACAGATTCTAAATTTTGGTGTGTGCACCTCACTAAATGGTTGGGTTTCTCTAATTTGTGACTTCTAGACTCAATTATACCCCAAGTCTTAACTTCCCGTGGCTTGGGCCTAACAAAGCCTAAGAAATTCCCATTGAAAATCAACACAAAACTCACATGCAAATCTGAAAAAATTTTCAGGATTCTATCCTAGCCTTTCCACCTTAACTCCCACTTTAAAACCACGAATTAAATCTCAACCAAGCCAAATTTACTACTATAAGACTCTAAACTAAGGCCTTAACCAATAATGGAGATCATACATGCCCTATAGTACCAACATGCAAAATAAAACTTAACATGCAACTCAAGATGATCACTAAATCAAGTTCGACTAAACAAGAGGGTCATTAGCTCATAAATTTGACTTAAAATACTTAACTACTTCAAAAGATCATGCACACTACCTTTTAACAACTAATATCAAGAATAATATCAAGGAAACAATTCTTTTTAAGCATATATAAGGTCGAATTTAACACCAACTAAGCATGCATGTCCATTTTCGAAAAGAAGAGCATATATAACATGATTATACTTGAATATAATGCCCTATCTCTAATATGCAAAGTAGAATATGACTTTACAACTAAAGATCAGTAGCATGCAAAGATTTTAAAAAAGTTCTATTCATGGAAACACTTAGTTTATGCACATAAAAATTATATCTCATAGAGAACTCTTTAATCCACATGAATTAAGAGTTTCTCTTTGGAGATCACATAAAATCAACACATGCAAGCATTAAACTTCATCTCCTAAGCATGGAACTTCTTGTAAAGTGTATATTATATGAATGGGTAATGGAATTACACTATAATGGCAAGGATTTGATGAAGAAAAATTGAAGGGAATAAGGAAAGGGGCTTCGGCCGAATGAAGAAAAAGAGAGGGGAAGGAGATAAAATTTAAGAGTGAAAATGATGAGCTTGAGTGGAGTGTGGTTTTGGGTTAACTACTCTCTTTATGGTTCATCATTCACTAATTCAATAGTGGAATTCAGAATGTACTAAAGTGCCCTTCTCTAATAACCAAGCAAAAGTGCATGCAAGGGTAGTTTAGTCTTTTGGTGGATAGAAGAAGGTTAGTGGGTAATGAATTATCTCTTATGCCCTTTAAATTGAATTGGAGGGTATTTGCATGCATGGGCAACTAAGTAATTTGCAATTTAAAAAAATCAACTAATTTATATAAAATAATTTTTATAAATATAAATGCACCTCCATAAATCACAAAATAAATATCATAAAATAACTTATGATTTTAGAAATTTAATGATATAAAATTTGAGAATTTATTGTTAAAAGATTTTTAAAATCGATTTTTCATATAAAATGAAGTACTTTTGATTATCATTTAAAAATACTAAATGATAAGATTTTCTTTTCAAATTTTTTTTATATAAACTAATACATTAAACACTTAGTTTATAAGCACCCAGTCATATAGATCATCCACATTTATAATTCCACACAATTTAAATTTTAATTATAAACACACAATTATATATATAGGGTTTAGAAATATCGGTCGTAACAGAGGGTTTTGATGTCTGAGTTTTAGTTGTAGGATTTTTGGGAAATTGGTCTTCCAATTCCTCATCATTAAATTTCATTTTCCTCTTGGAATGGAGTTTGTATCTTAATCTTCTTTTCGGCTGTGATTCTTCTTGCATTTTCAGATCCTGAGGTTCAGTATTTACAGTTGGTTGTACAGGAAATTCTGTTTTGGTTTTTGCAGCTTGAAGCTTGACCAAGATATCAACTTATTCTTTCTTTTGCTTTTGCTTCTTAGCATTCAAAGCAGCTTGCTTCTTTTCTAGCCTGATTCTTTCTTTCTCTTCCTTCTTAGCTTCCACAAACAGTGGGTGTCCAACCACCATACAAATCTCCTTACCATTTCTGTAAATTTTGGAAATTCTTCTTTTAAGCACTGAATCAGTTGGATCCTTGTAGAATAGACCTACCCAGCAGCTTCTTCTCATATGGCCTATGTGTTTCAAACACTGTTCCATATTGTAACAGAGTTTATTGTGTTGAATAAAATTTGTTTTCTATTACTTGAGTTCTTATATTCGATTTGATTGTGCTAAACACTGTATTTAACCCCCTTCTACAGTGTGTGTGACCTAACAAGTGGTATCAAAGCCTTCTGTTAACACACAAACAATTTAAGATCCAAAATCAATCATGTCTGAAGAAGAAACTCCAACCAAGCCCACCAAAACTGAAGATCCTCCAAAAACTGTAACTCATTGTCGATATGAGACTATAAGAGTTCCCATGTTGAAACCTTCTGAGTATTCCATATGGAAAGTGAAGATGGCTATGTTTCTGGAAGCTACAGATCCAGAATATCTCGACAGGATTTATGAAGGACCATATATGCCAACCAAACTCTCTGTGGAAGTTGCAGGTCAGCCAGCAAAGTCTGTACCAAAGGAGAAAAGTGATTACACTGCTGAAGATATCTCATCAATTGAAAAGGATGCAAAGGTAAGACACTTGATGTATAGTGCCATAGATAATGTCATGTCAAACAGGGTAATTAACTGCAAGACTGCAAAAGAGATATGGGATACTTTGGAAACAAGGTGTCAGGGGACTGATTCAATCAAAAAGAACAGGAAGACAATACTCACTCAAGAGTATGAGCACTTTGACTCAAAGCCTAATGAGTCATTAACTGATTTATATGACAGATTTGTCAAACTGTTGAATGATTTGTCACTAGTTGACAAATAGTATGATATTGAAGATTCAAATCTTAAGTTCCTGTTAGCTCCTCCTGAAAGATGGGATTTGAAGGCCACAATAATAAGAGACAACTATAATCTTGATAAAACAACTCTTGATGAAATTTATGGGATGCTCAAGACTCATGAACTTGAGATGGAACAAAGAAGCAAGAGGAATGGAAGAAAGTCAAGAACAGTTGCCTTTGTGGCTGAGGAGGAAAGTCCCAAAGAAGCTGCCTCAAGGAAAGGCAAGGGAAAAGCTCTCATCATAAAGTCTGATACTGAGTCATCAAGTTCTAATAGTGATGATGACTCAGAAACTGAAAGTATACCAGAGATGGACCCTGATGAGGAGATGATGAAGCTGTGTGCTCTTATGGTGAAAAGGATCACAAAGATTGCGTACAGAAAATTCAGGAGAGGAAATAAGTTTTCCAGGAAAGGTGCAAGTTCTGAAAAGAAAGGTTTCAGAAAATCTGAAGGCAAAGGAGGAAAGTCTGACAGAGGAGATTATTCAAATGTTAAATGCTACAACTGTGGTGAGAAAGGCCACATATCTCCACATTGCAGAAAAGGAAAAAGTGACAAAGGAAAGGCTCTTGTCACAAAGAAGAAAAGCTGGTCAGATGCTTCAAATTCCGAGGATGAGGAAAACTATGCCTTGATGGCAAATGCTGATAGCAGTTCTGATACTGCTGACTTAAAGGTACCTCAAACTACTTATGCCTTTCATATGATGATATTACTGAGTTGAGAAGATATCTTAAAACCATGTTCATTAGTTATAGAGATCAAACTTCAACATGTGAAAGATTAACTTCTGAAAATCTTGCTTATAAAAAGAGGAATGATTATATAGAAAAGGAGTTAGTCATGTTCCATCAAACTCAGAAAGATAGAGATGATGCCTTTTATGTAAGGGTTGAAGTGTTAAAAATGAATGAATCTCTAAAATCTGAGTTAGAAAAGGAAAGAGAGATTATCAGGACTTGGACTAACTCTGGTAAAGCAACTCAGGATATTCTTAGTAGTGGAAACTGGAAAGAGGGCTTAGGTTATGGAGATGATAAGAACAGCAAGGGAACTGCAGAAACTGAGCCTATAGTTGTTAAACTAAAACCAAAGGTAAATCCTGTTAAGTTTGTAACTGCAAAGTCTGATATTGATAAATCAGAAGTTAAGGAGAAAATAACTTCTGACAAATCTAAATAGGATAAGCCAACCGAAGTTAACATAGGCTTAATGACAAAGAAGCAGCTTAAGCATAAGCTGAAAGATGTTAAGAATGTAAACAAGGTAAAGCCACCTAGGAAAAATAGGAATGGTAAGGAAGGTGTGAACAAAAGTAACAATTATAAGCCTGTTCCTAATGGTCCTATAAAAATATGTCATAACTGTGGAAATTCTAACCATCTGGCTTCTTTTTGCAGGAAGAATAAGAATATAAACTCCTTACCTTCAAAATCTGGAGTTAAGAGTCAGTCTGTTAGATATAAGCCACAAAATCCTTGTTTTCATTGTGGTAGTTTATGGCATTCTATTTATACTTGTAAGGAATATCATAGTTTGTACTATGATTATTATCAAATAAAACCTTCTGCAAAGAAAGTTAGCATTATTCCTTCTAGTGTAAGTTCTGATGCAAAGTCTGATATTGCAAATTCTGAAAATAAAACTTTTAACATAAACTCTGATGCAAAATCCGCTGCAAATGTTAACAAAATTAAAAAGGCCAAAGGATCCAAGCAAGTCTGGGTCCTTAAAACTAATCATTAGTGGTCTTTGTGATTGCAGGGCAACAGGAAGAACATCCTAGTTCTGGACAGTGGATGTTCAGGACATATGACTAGAAATAAAGCCCTGCTATCAGACTTTGTGGAGAAAGCTGGCCCAGGTGTTTCTTATGGAGATGTCAACATTGGAAAAACTCTGGGATATGGCAATATCAATCTTGGGAATGTCATCATTGAAAAAGTAGCTATGTTCTCAGGACTTAAACACAATCTGCAAAGTGTAAGTCAAATCTGTGACAGAGGTTATCATGTGGATTTCTTTGAAGAACACTGTGAAGTTGTAAGCAAATCTATAGGAAAAGTTATTCTGAAAGGATACAAGCATGGTAATATTTATGAAGCCAAGCTTTCAACAAGTACTGATGGTTCTGCAATATGTCTGTTGAGTAGAGCATCAATTGAAGAAAGGTGGAATTGGCACAAGAAACTCTCTCATTTAAATTTCAACAATATAAATGAACTAGTCAAGAAAGATCTTGTGAGAGGACTGCCAAAATCAGTATTTGCTCCTGATGGCCTTTGTGATTCATGTTAGAAGGCAAAACAAAGAAAATCTTCATTCAAGAGCAAGAATGAATCATCAATTCTTGAGCCATATCACCTACTACATGTTGATCTATTTGGTCCAGTTAATGTCATGTCTATTGCAAAGGTAAATCCTGTTAAACTAAAACCAAAGGTAAATCCTGTTAAGTTTGTAACTGCAAAGTCTGATATTGATAAATCAGAAGTTAAGGAGAAAATAACTTCTGACAAATCTAAATAGGATAAGCCAACCGAAGTTAACATAGGCTTAATGACAAAGAAGCAGCTTAAGCATAAGCTGAAAGATGTTAAGAATGTAAACAAGGTAAAGCCACCTAGGAAAAATAGGAATGGTAAGGAAGGTGTGAACAAAAGTAACAATTATAAGCCTGTTCCTAATGGTCCTATAAAAATATGTCATAACTGTGGAAATTCTAACCATCTGGCTTCTTTTTGCAGGAAGAATAAGAATATAAACTCCTTACCTTCAAAATCTGGAGTTAAGAGTCAGTCTGCTAGATATAAGCCACAAAATCCTTGTTTTCATTGTGGTAGTTTATGGCATTCTATTTATACTTGTAAGGAATATCATAGTTTGTACTATGATTATTATCAAATAAAACCTTCTGCAAAGAAAGTTAGCATTATTCCTTCTAGTGTAAGTTCTGATGCAAAGTCTGATATTGCAAATTCTGAAAATAAAACTTTTAACATAAACTCTGATGCAAAATCCGCTGCAAATGTTAACAAAATTAAAAAGGCCAAAGGATCCAAGCAAGTCTGGGTCCTTAAAACTAATCATTAGTGGTCTTTGTGATTGCAGGGCAACAGGAAGAACATCCTAGTTCTGGACAGTGGATGTTCAGGACATATGACTAGAAATAAAGCCCTGCTATCAGACTTTGTGGAGAAAGCTGGCCCAGGTGTTTCTTATGGAGATGTCAACATTGGAAAAACTCTGGGATATGGCAATATCAATCTTGGGAATGTCATCATTGAAAAAGTAGCTATGTTCTCAGGACTTAAACACAATCTGCAAAGTGTAAGTCAAATCTGTGACAGAGGTTATCATGTGGATTTCTTTAAAGAACACTGTGAAGTTGTAAGCAAATCTATAGGAAAAGTTATTCTGAAAGGATACAAGCATGGTAATATTTATGAAGCCAAGCTTTCAACAAGTACTGATGGTTCTGCAATATGTCTGTTGAGTAGAGCATCAATTGAAGAAAGGTGGAATTGGCACAAGAAACTCTCTCATTTAAATTTCAACAATATAAATGAACTAGTCAAGAAAGATCTTGTGAGAGGACTGCCAAAATCAGTATTTGCTCCTGATGGCCTTTGTGATTCATGTTAGAAGGCAAAACAAAGAAAATCTTCATTCAAGAGCAAGACTGAATCATCAATTCTTGAGCCTTATCACCTACTACATGTTGATCTATTTGGTCCAGTTAATGTCATGTCTATTGCAAAGGTAAATCCTGTTAAACTAAAACCAAAGGTAAATCCTGTTAAGTTTGTAACTGCAAAGTCTGATATTGATAAATCATAAGTTAAGGAGAAAATAACTTCTGACAAATCTAAATAGGATAAGCCAACCGAAGTTAACATAGGCTTAATGACAAAGAAGCAGCTTAAGCATAAGCTGAAAGATGTTAAGAATGTAAACAAGGTAAAGCCACCTAGGAAAAATAGGAATGGTAAGGAAGGTGTGAACAAAAGTAACAATTATAAGCCTGTTCCTAATGGTCCTATAAAAATATGTCATAACTGTGGAAATTCTAACCATCTGGCTTCTTTTTGCAGGAAGAATAAGAATATAAACTCCTTACCTTCAAAATCTGGAGTTAAGAGTCAGTCTGTTAGATATAAGCCACAAAATCCTTGTTTTCATTGTGGTAGTTTATGGCATTCTATTTATACTTGTAAGGAATATCATAGTTTGTACTATGATTATTATCAAATAAAACCTTCTGCAAAGAAAGTTAGCATTATTCCTTCTAGTGTAAGTTCTGATGCAAAGTCTGATATTGCAAATTCTGAAAATAAAACTTTTAACATAAACTCTGATGCAAAATCCGCTGCAAATGTTAACAAAATTAAAAAGGCCAAAGGATCCAAGCAAGTCTGGGTCCTTAAAACTAATCATTAGTGGTCTTTGTGATTGCAGGGCAACAGGAAGAACATCCTAGTTCTGGACAGTGGATGTTCAGGACATATGACTAGAAATAAAGCCCTGCTATCAGACTTTGTGGAGAAAGCTGGCCCAGGTGTTTCTTATGGAGATGTCAACATTGGAAAAACTCTGGGATATGGCAATATCAATCTTGGGAATGTCATCATTGAAAAAGTAGCTATGTTCTCAGGACTTAAACACAATCTGCAAAGTGTAAGTCAAATCTGTGACAGAGGTTATCATGTGGATTTCTTTGAAGAACACTGTGAAGTTGTAAGCAAATCTATAGGAAAAGTTATTCTGAAAGGATACAAGCATGGTAATATTTATGAAGCCAAGCTTTCAACAAGTACTGATGGTTCTGCAATATGTCTGTTGAGTAGAGCATCAATTGAAGAAAGGTGGAATTGGCACAAGAAACTCTCTCATTTAAATTTCAACAATATAAATGAACTAGTCAAGAAAGATCTTGTGAGAGGACTGCCAAAATCAGTATTTGCTCCTGATGGCCTTTGTGATTCATGTTAGAAGGCAAAACAAAGAAAATCTTCATTCAAAAGCAAGACTGAATCATCAATTCTTGAGCCTTATCACCTACTACATGTTGATCTATTTGGTCCAGTTAATGTCATGTCTATTGCAAAGAAGAAATATGTTATGGTCATAATGGATGAGTTTTAAATTCTGATTCTGTAAATCCTGATACTGCAAACTCTGATGGAATAAACTATGATGTTATTGAAACTGTGGTGACTACGCCTAAGGAGAATGCACCTATGCAGGGGGAGTATACTGAAGATCCAACCACATCTCAAGAAGCATCAGAACCTACAACAGGCTCTTCAAGTTCTGATGGGCCAAGTTCTGATAATTCTGGAAACTCATGTTCTGATATTTCTGGAAACTCAAATAATGAAGGATCCAACTCAGAGAGCATAATTTCAGGGGGAGCATCAGAAAATGTTGATGGAGATAGCATGGATCATGGGGGAGCATCCAGTTCTAGAGAAAACCTTCCATCTGCAAGGAAGTGGACTAAAGCATATACACCTGACTTAATAATTGGAAATCCTGATGCAGGTGTCAGAACTAGAACAGCTACATCAAATCAATGTCTTTATCATTCTTTTCTTTCTCAGACTGAACCAAAGAAAGTGGAAGAATCTCTTCAAGATGCTGATTGGGTGCAAGCAATGCAGGAAGAGTTAAATGAATTTGAAAGAAATAAAGTCTGGACCCTAATGCCAAGACCAAGGAACAGATCAGTTGTTGGTACAAAATGGGTGTTCAGAAACAAAATTGACAGTGACGGCATAATTACAAGGAACAAAGCAAGGCTGGTTGCAAAAGGATACTCTCAACAGGAGGGAATTGATTATGATGAAACATTTGCACCAGTTGTTAGATTGGAAGGTATAAGAATATTTTTGGCTTATGCTGCTCACAAGAAGTTTAAAGTCTTTCAAATGGATGTGAAAAGTGCTTTTCTTAATGGAGAATTGGAAGAGGAAGTATATGTTAAACAACCTTCAGGCTTTGTAGATCCCAAATTTCCCAATCATGTCTATAGGCTTGATAAAACACTTTATGGCCTTAAGCAAGCTCCAAGAGCATGGTATGAGACATTAGCTCAGTTTCTTCTGGAAAGTGGATTTAACAGATGAACTATTGACAAGACACTGTTCTACCTCAACCATAGAAATGACTTACTTTTGGTGCAAATATATGTTGATAATATCATTTTTGGTTCTATAAATGACAAACTTTGTAAGAAGTTTGCCAAACTGATGCAGTCAAGATATCAAATGAGTATGACGGGAGAACTTAACTATTTTCTGGGCCTTCAAGTCAAGCAGAATGAAGAAGAAACTTTTATTTGTCAATCTAAGTACACCAGAAGTTTGTTGAAGAAATTTGGAATGCAGGATTGTTCAAATGCATCCACTCATATGGCCACTGCAACTAAGTTGGATAAGGATACTGGTAAATCATTAGATATTACTGATTACAGAGGTATGATTGACACTATACTCTATCTAACTGCAAGTAGACCTGATATCATGTATGCTACCAGTCTTTGTGCAAGATTTTAAGCAGATCCAAGAGAAGCTCACTTAACAGTTGTGAAAAGAATTTTCAAGTACCTTAAGGGTACAACTGATCTGGGATTGTGGTATCCTAGAGAATCAGACTTTAAGCTAATAGGTTACTCAGATACATATTTTGCAGGATGCAAAATTGACAGGAAAAGCACAAGTGGAAGCTGCCAATTACTTGGAGGAGGATTGGTTTCTTGGTTTAGCAAGAAACAGAAGTAAATTTCCACATCAACTGCAGAAGCAGAATACATTGCTGCAGGAAGTTGTTGTGCACAGATTCTTTGGATGAAGAATCAGTTACTGGATTATGGGTTAGAATTTTCTAAAATTCCTATTTACTGTGATAATCAAAGTGCTATTGCTATGATAGGTAATCCAGTTCAGCACTCAATAACAAAGCACATCAGCATTATGTACCACTTCATAAGGGAACATGTGGATGAAGGTATAGTGGAATTGCATTTTGTTCCTACAGATCAACAACTAGTAGAAATCTTCACAAAACCACTGTGTGAAGCTACTTTTACAAGATTGGTAAATGAACTTGGAATGGTTTCAGGTTCTTTCTCTAAATCTGCTTAGTTTATGTTCTGATACATCAGACTTTATAATCAGTATTTACAAATATTACTATTTTTGTGTATTTTGTGCTTAAATTGAAAATTACTTAAGTGCGGATTGTTGTCTGATGTAAATTTCTAAACTCTGATAGTGATATGAATGTTTCTGTGACTATTCAATCCAATGAGGATAATTGTACTAGATGCTGCTGACCTAGTAATCTTTAATATACTAAAGATCCCATGTTTGAAGTAATTATTTATGTGGAAATCTTTTAACACAAGCAAATTCTGATATTGAGCTTAGTTAAGTTTACTTTGTGTATCTTATTACTAAGTCAAAAACTAGAATAGTGCTTCTTATTTGTTAAGTTCTGATGTTAGTAAATCTGGTGAATGTACTAAGTGCTGATAAGCCTCACTTATCAAAAGAAAAAGAAAAGAAAAGAAATAAAAATCAGGTACTCCTTTGAGATCTAGATTAAAAAATATGGAAGGGAATACCCAAGTGCATTACTGGTATTAAGTAATATGCATTAGAAAAGAAAAATAAAATTTTCTTGGTGACTTTTCACACTCTATGATTACTGGAGAAATACTCTGATAACAACATAAATTCTGATAAGCAGTCGTGACTCACTTATACTGGGAAGCCACTGTAAAATAGAATTTCAAAAGATGCATAAAATGAGCACAAAATAGTTGAGGTGGACTCATGCATGAACTCATTCTAAAGTAGACTTCAGAATAATGACAGATTTTAAGTAAAGTTCTTAGTTATAGCTTATTTCTAAGATGTACTGAAGTGAATAAGACTTTACTCTTTGTCTGATATTTAGCTTAATGCACACACTTACACTCCATATGAATAATGAAAATTACTATGGTGATCAATGTTGTTTTAGATGAACTGTTTATGTGTTAGATTGCATAAATTATGAGAACAAGTTCTGATGGAAGTTCTGATGATTATGTTCTGATGAAAACATATCATTATTTGTGTGAAGAATTACAGGAATACACATTCACTTTTCGAGTTAAGGAGCCATATTCTGATGACTTTTAAATCCTGACAATAATCAAGTTTTGATGCTTACGTGGTAGTATCTATTTACTTGGTTTATTTTTGGTCATTACTTGAACGATAATATTTTTACAGAATATTGGTTAATGTGAGATAAAATAGTCATAATCATTAAGGGTTAGTGGTTAACGTGTATGTCTTGAAAAATTGCATGTGCACAGTAATTATTATTATATCCTGTGCCCATTAACTCCGGCTTTAGATCTTTTACTGACTGTTATTATTTCCCATCAGTCTAGGAAGTCGAGGGTTCATTATTTTTACTTGTAATGTTTAAATAGTCCTCGCGTCCCTTGGTATTCTATTGGCTATTTAAACCAACCATTCATTCCAGCCAAAATATCTTTCATTTTCTCACAAACTCACTCTCTTTTTATTCATACCAAAAAAAATGGTCTGTTTCTACATGTTTCTAAACTATGAAACCTTTCACATCGAGTTGAGTTGTAATGAATGGCAACAGGAGTGGCATGTTACCGCCATTCCTGACGACCTTTGGAACTCACTTCCACAAGAGGTTCACACAGAACTCTTGTTCTTATCAATGGAGTATCATCTCCATCTTGATAGGTTGGAAGAGGAAAGGAGAGAAGCTCTCCATTAGCAAGAACGGATCATCCGTCTTGCAGTGCTCTTCGTCAGTAGCAGATGGAATTAGTCGTTAGGTCTTCTTAGACTAGGACTAAAGCTGTTGATGTTAGGAATCGTAGAATAGGACTATCTTGTAATTTTTGCATGTAATTGATAAATTTCATCGAATGTAATCATCTGATATATTAATGAAATTTTCTATCAATTGCAAGATTTGTTCTTTGTTTCTCAAATTATGTGACTATGCATGTTGAATTGAAATTTATTAATCTTTACTTCATCGACTTTTAACTTTATTTTGTGATGAATGATTTGATTAAATTCTGTTGATTTGAGAAAACAACTGAGGAACAGGTTCCTATATCAGAACCTGTTATTATAGAAGCTGAGAAGGTTACTTCTCAGAAAGATACTGTAACTGGGTGTTCTAGGGCCCTCAAAAGGCTTAGAAAATTAAATTTTGACGATAAAACTCCTACAGTGTCTCCACCTTTGATGAAATTAAAGAAACAGAGAGCTCATAGGGACATAGTTGAGTCAGATTCAGATGTAGTGGAAGCAGCTAAGGAAGGGGATCAGGAATCTCTGATCTAATCAGAACCTGGCTGCAGATCAGAATTTAGAGGAAAATGTTGAAGCCTCTATAGCCTCATATTCTGCTATTTTATCAGAGGATACTGATACTGCAGGATATACAAATTCTGATGCTGCTAATGAAGAAAATACTGGTGAAGCTGCTGGTACTTTAGATGCTGATGCAGCTGGTTCGTCGGGATATGCACCTCAACAAACTATTCATAAAGCTGAGATAGTCAAGAAGTTTGTTACAGGGGAAGCACCAGTACCTTGGAGTGAAACTCCTAGAGGAAAGGAGTGGACTAAAGAATGGAACTCAGTTAGTTTTGTTCCTTATGAAAAGATTCTTGCTGAGCATCTTGCAAAAGCTGATGAAATGCTGATAAATGATGATTTCAAGGCACAGCTGAGAGTTACTGCATTGAGTACAAGACACCTTCAAGGTCAACACTCAATAACTCATGACAAGGTGAACAAAATTCAGGAAGCTCTAATTCAGCAAGATATGAATGTGAAACTTGAAAAGAACAGATTTTTCAAGCCAGCCTTTGACAAAATTGCTTACATTGAGAAAACTCAGGAGAAGCGACAAGCTCAAATTGAAGAAATTCTGCAGAATCAGGCTTCTCACCAAAGTCAACTCAATGAGATCCAATCCTCAGTGGAATTGCTTGTCTCTCTTCTATTACCTGCTGATGCCAAAAAGGGGGAGAAAGTGATTAAGTCCAAATGCAAATCTATTCAGACACTGAAAGGAAAGGATGATGGAAATGATGACCAGGGAAACTCTGATAAGGGTAGAGGTCAAGGTCAAGGCAAAGGACTTTCGTCAAGTAAAGCTAGAATTACAAGTCAAGGAACAAGTTCTGATACTGCGAGAAGAATAAGTTCTAATACTGGTAAAAGGATAAGTTCTGGTGGATATCTAGAACTTAATGAAGAAATTTCAAAGCAGTTATTTTTTTAAAGAAAATCCAGGAATGGACTTTGAGAGTCTAAAGGAAGAAGAAGCTAGACTCAAAGTAGAAGGTGTCAAGATAAAATCTGAAGCTTCTATTATTGAAAAGAAATTTCCAAAACCTAAGGGTATTGTGATAAAGGAAAGAACAAGTTCTGAGGCAATCAAGGCCAAATCATAAATGGAAATTGATCCAATGTCCAAGGGCAAAGTAAAAGTTGATGAACCTGTGAAGGTTTATATGCCAGTTATGGATGAAGAAATAATTGATGATGAAGCAGATGCTAATCTTACTCTGATGCATAAGAAGATTTTTCAAACAACCTCTGACATGGCTCATGTTGTTCAGAGTCAAGATTTAGTAAGTTCTGATATAAAAGTGAAGCAAGCAACCTCTGACATAGCTCAAGTTGGCTTGATATCAGAAGATAAGGAAAAGGAAACCTTTGACATTGCTCATGTTAAACCTTCAAAGATACTCCTACCAGGATTCACCAAAGCTAAACATGCTCAACCTTTGAAGACTGCAACAAGTGGTTTTGAAGCAAGAGTTGTTACAGGAAAGGAAGCAAGAGATAAATCTGGGTTGGGTAGTTTTGATGAAAGAAGAGTACATAACACTACCAATGATCCAACTTCCTTAAGTGAACCAGGTGTTGGAGCAACTCCTGAAAGATTGAATCGACTTGAATCTGTACAAATGGTTTACCATACCTTCTTGAAAGAACATATCTTGTTATATTTTATGACAGATGGAAGGGTATACCAGATTAAGAAAAATGTTATACCACTGAAGTATTTTAAAGAACTGGAACATGTTTTATTCCTACTTCAAGTGAAAGACAGATTAACAGACAGTGATGCAGGGTATTTAAAGTCTCAAATTCAAAGACAGAAGAAGCTTTATTCTGTTAAGTCTGACAGCACATATTGTCCCAAGTACAGAGATCACAAAGGTGATATTATCGACATGAAGCCTAACTCTGCTAGGATTATAACTACTTTTCTGGGTTATAAGGCTTTGGAATTCAATTTAGAGTCTGACAAGGCATATCTGATTAGACTAGATCAGGAGATAAGAAAAGCTAAGATAAATGATCTCAGAGCAGCTATTTTTCAAACTGGAGAAGATACAGCTGAATTGATAAATGCTAAAAGGAGGATGGTCAATGAACTTGAATATGCTGAGAGATGTTTGTTGAAGAACTATCTCAGGACAACTCCTGATATCAAAGAGATCGGAAGAAATTAAAGTTGAAGCCAAGTCAAAGATCTACACATACTTAAATTCTGAAGTTTATACAGACTGAAGCGGTTATCAAAAGTTAAAGTTGGTAAAGCTGAAAGGACTGTAAGTTGTAGTTATCTAGTCAAATTCTCATGCATTTATACTTAATGTTTTTGACATCATCAAATATATGTTGAACTTGTATATTATGCTAATTTACAAGTTGGGGGAGATTGTTAGATATATTTGATAATGTCATGTGTAATATGATTTGTGTTTAGTTTCCAGATCTTACATAACAGGACAGATCAATACTTAACTGGAAATCAGCACTTATACTGAAGACAGAACTTAAGATATCAGAACTTAAGTTATCAGAACTTAAGGTTCAGAAGATATTTATCAGGATATAATATCAGGACTTAAGATGACTTTCAAATAAGGTAGGCGGCTGATTGAAAGGAAATAAGATCGAGACTAAGACATAAAGAATTGTGCATGAAGAAGGAATTCTATGAAGAATAGAAAACTTCGAAGAAAAGATAACTAGTTTATATACTTTAGGAAGCAGAATTATATTCCATATCAATTAGAAGATTATCTTGTAACTGTGTAGTATATAAACACAGGCATAGAGTTTACACTATAAGTGTTACGATTATCGAAGTTATTATTCTTTGTAACTCTAGCAGCTCTCGTGATAATTTGTTCATCACTGAGAGAGGACAGTTCCATATTGTAACAGAGTTTATTATGTTGAATAAAATCTATTTTCTGTTACTTGAGTTCTTATATTCAATTTGATTGTGCTAAACACTGTATTCAACCCCCTTCTACAGTGTGTGTGACCTAACAGCCTTCATGATGAGATCTTTCTTTGAAGATTTGATGCAGGAAGTTTGACCTCTTTCCAGATAGTTCATACTTATGTCATTCACAGAAATTTTCATGACTTTAGAGTGATGATTGAAGACTTTATTTGGCTTCTGAATTGGCCAAAAATTTTGTTGAATATTTGCATCTATTTTTCTCCGTTTTTTTCTTTTATTTCCTTCTCTAAGGCTACAACATCAATCATCTTAGACTTTGATTTCAATTCAAGCTTTTCAGCTGCTCTTTGGATTAGATCAATGCTATCCAACACTGGTGGCTTTGTGAAAGCAATTGTTGGCACAATCACTTTGCTGACTTGTATGTTTAGCACTTTTTTCTCCTCCTCACTTCTTGATTCTCCTTGACTGAATAAGACAATTGAGCTTGTTTTCTCCCCCTTTGAAGAGGTTTCTTTCTCCCCTTTTTTGTTATCAACAAGTTGAGTAGAAGAAGGGGTTTGTGATGCCACTAGCCTTTGAAGCAAGTTTGTTTGTTGTGCCTGATGTAGATGTATAGCTGTTAGAGAGGCTTCCAATGCTATCATTCTGGTATCCAAGGAATCTATCTTTGTGGCAAGATCAGAATTCTTCCTGAATTGTCTCTTAATGTCAAGCATTGTAGCTTCTGGAATTTTAGAATCCAACCTTTCAGAAATGTCCCTTTTCATTTGATCAATTTCACCTGTGATAGAGGTGACATCCAGAGTATGTTGAAAACCTTGGATTTGTTGTAATTGAAGAGAAGCAAGGTGTGCTTGTAGGAGCTTCTCGGTGCTGGCATTTGTTATGGATTGGAGAGTAGAGTGTGTCTGACTTATAAGTTGAATCAGTGTAGTCTTGAAATAGTGTTCATCACACTGCTTTGAAAATGCCCAAGATGGCATACCAGATCTGGAACTAGGGTCTACTTCTCCCCCCTATGTCTAGTGACCCCTCTTCACTTGCACCATCCAACAAATCAGCAGATTCACCTGTTCCATAGTCAACATCATCAACACCTTTAGCTGGCATAGCTGTAATAGCATCCTTAGCTCTTTGTATTGACTAAGTGGTGTGCACCAAGTTCAGCATCCTTTCTGCATCTGCATTACCCTGTCCAGCTAAAATTTGATATGCTGGAACAGGATGAGTAAATGCCTCAGCATCCAAAGAGATGGAACCTATAATAGCTTGAGAATGCTGAGATAGTCTCTCAATGTCTGCATCATTGGCATTCATTGACTCACTAGCAATAATATCCAACCTTATATCTCATGTACCTGTATTTCTCTCATTTTCTCTCTCTCTCTCTCTCTCTTTGCATCAAGGGCTCCCCTTGGCTCCCCACCCTCACACCATCACCTTCACCATCTAAGATGGGACTCATCTCACTCACTTTTGCCAGTCCTGAAGAAATGGACTGCATATTATCACTCTTTTTCTCTCCTTTTTCCTGGGAGCAACCCAGACTCTCACTCAAATCACTACCTTCCCTCAATCCTAAAAGTGATTGTACAATTACTAAGTCATCTGCACTTGTAACTATAGTTGAACTTTGAAGTTGTGCAGAGACTCCCAACGGATGAGAAATATCCATCGGGGTAGTAATTTGACTATCCGACGGATGACTACTGTTAGGAACATCCGTCGGGATACAATCACTACTCGACGGATGAACAATATCCATCGAGTGAGTAGAAATGAATGAGTGTGGAGTGGAGACTATTATAGACTCTGTGCAGATTGATGAAAATTTTGGCACAGATGTCTCATCAGTCTCAAAAAGAAATGGCAAGTGAGCCAACAAATCTTCTAGAAGATGATGCTCACTTACATGGATTTTTGTCTTCTCCAACAGAGTTAAAGATGGAGAATTTGGTTGAGATGTATGAATCATATCAACATCTAATGAGTGTGTGGGAGAATTGGTGTTTTAAGTGCTTCAATTATGAGAGATTTTGGATGTGACTCCACATTTATTGGAGCCACATCAACCTGACTTTGAGAAGGTGCAGTGACTGGGTCTTTAGCACCAGTTTGCACAGTGTGATCCCTGTGCATCCCCAAGGGTTTTTGGTTTCTTCTTTCTAGTATAAGTTTGGGGTGAGCTTGTGTCCCTTACCCTCTTGGCCTGTGCTCTTGGCTGAGAGCTTTGTTCAATAGTCACATCCTTTTGGGAGGATGCAACTAGTAATGAGCTTAAATCCTTTTTAAGCACTGCAGTTTGTTGAGAAAGTGTGGCTAGGCTGGGAAACACTCACCTCTCCAACCTTATCCTTAGGGATTCTTTGATTTTCACCCTGTCCCTCACCTTTCTTACCCTCCTTCACACTCCCCTCTTTAGGTTTGGTGGATTTTACAATTGATTTCTTTTAAAAGAAATCAGAGGGGGCTTTCTTAGCTTTGGATTTAGGAACTTTTGTTGGTTTGGTAGCTTGGGTAGGCAACTGTTGGGTCATTGACACAGTTGTCATAGCTACACCAGAAAGCAAAGAAATTTGTGAGGTTGGAAGAGTGGAGACAGAAGAAATTATCTCACTTACCTGAGGTCCCTCCATTGCTGGAAAGTAGTATAAGGGGACCTCCTTGTGATATTTTGCTCTGTTTAAATCTGTAATGATCCTTCTTTCTTGAACCCAACAATTTAACTTGTTGGTTGGGTTCTCAATCACAATATCTTCAATAAGATGGTTAGCAAGCATCATAAATAATCTAGCATAATAGACACTTTTACCTCTCTTATTGACCTCTCTTAACTTAAAGCCTAACTCAAACAAAACCAAATCATTAAAATTAAAGTACTTATCAATAACTAGCATGTAAAGCATGTTAAGCATAGAAATATTTATAGAGTCAAAGTTACTAACTTTACCAGGAAACACCTTAGTTACTACATCACACAGATAACTCAATTCTTTCCTAAGACCCAACCTTCTAAATTCACTTAATTTAGAAGTAGTGAGTGCATAGCCCATGGAATTAAGCATATTAACAATGTCAGTGTCTGTGTGGGGAGCAGTTACAGTATTATCAGGAATCTTGAAGCAAGCTTTAACAATATCACTATTTATGCAAAACTGCTTACCTTTCAGAGTGAATGTGATGGTCTTGTCTGTCGAGTTGTACACTGCAGTTGTCCATATCTCTTCAACAACCTCACAGTAAATGGTGGGTGATTCCAGCATGGTATAGTTGAGTTTGTAGTTCTTCACAAAATCCATCATTTTGTGATAGTCACCAGACTGTTGAATTTCCTTGTTCACCAAAGCTGAGAAGTTGTTTTTCTCATAGATATAACTGGTTTAAGACATCTTTTTCACTACAGGTGCCATTGTTAGAGATTTGGAATTTGCAGAGAGAGAGTTTGCTTTTGAGAAGAAAGAAATTAGAGCAATTGAATCTTGAGAATGATAAAAAAATGAATAAAAGTGATTTTGCTTTTATAGTATCTCAGAAATTAACTGTCTAAAATAATAAAGTAAAATAAAGTCACGAATAAAAATTGCCCAAAATAGCCATTTAAAAATAAATAAACTGTAAAAATTCCGTCACTTATCCGTCGTGTCATGTTTACAAGCTATAAGTATACTCGATGGATAATGTTCAGGGAATTAACGGCTAGGATTGAGACAATTCAACGGATGAGGATATATCAGTTATCCGCCGAGTTATAAAATATTTCAGAAAAATGATTGATTTTTATTGACAAATTATATTCCGACGGATGATCAAACTCGATGGATAATAATCATCCGTTGGGATGTAAATTTTGACAGCCAAAATTTCATCCAAAACAGAAAAATCAATTAAATTTCTGGCTGCATAACAACTTGCAAAATATCTGAAATGATTCAAGAATAATTAAGCATACCTAACTCACTTACCAACCTTGGTAAATATATCAAGTGGCTTGGTAAATATATCTGCAAGTTGCTTTTCACTTGGAACAAAATGCAGTTCCACAGTATCATTCATCACATGTTCCCTTATGAAGTGGTACTTGATGTATATGTGCTTTGTTCTTGAATGCTGTACTGGATTTTCAGTGATGGAAATTGCACTTGTGTTATCACAAAAAATAGGAATCCTATCCACTTGTAGACCATAGTCCAACAATTGGTTTTTCATCCACAAAATCTGTGCACAGCAACTACCAGCAGCAATATATTCAGCTTCAGCTTTAGAAGTAGAAACTGAATTTTGCTTTTTACTGAACCAGGACACAAGTTTGTTCCCTAGAAATTGACAGGTTCCTGTTGTAATTTTTCTGTCTATTTTACAACCTGTATAATCTGCATCTGAATAACCAGTTAGATCAAAACCAGAATCTTTAGGGTACCAAATGCCAAGTTTTGGTGTTCCCTTGAGATATCTGAAAATTCTCTTAATAGCTACTAAATGAGCATCTCTAGGATCAGCCTGGAATCTAGCACAAAGACAAGTAGCAAACATTATATCTGTCCTACTAGCTATTAAGTACATAAGTGAGACAACCATGCCCCTATAACTTGAAATATCCACAGACTTTTCAGTAGTGTTTAATTCAAGCTTAGTTGTAGTGGCCATGGGAGTTTTTGCAGATGTGCAATCCATTAGATCAAACTTCTTTAAAAGATCATGAATGTATTTAGTTTGACTAATGAATATTCCATCACTAACTTGTTAAACTTGTAAGCCAAGAAAATAAGTTAGTTCTCCCATCATGCTCACTTCATACTTACTTTGCATCAATTTGGCAAATATTTTGTAAAGTTTTTCATCTATAGATCCAAATATAATATCATCTACATAAATTTGAACAAGTATACTAGAGCCATTAACATTTCTAAAGAATAAAGTTTTTTCCACAGTACCTTTTGTGAAGTAATTTTCCAAAAGGAACTTTAATAAAGTGTCATACCAGGCTCTAGATGCTTGCTTCAGTCCATATTCTGCTTTCAAAAGATAGTAGACATGATTTGGGAAATTTGGATCTTCAAAACCAGGAGGTTGACTGACATAGACTTCCTCCTCCAAATCTCCATTTAGAAAAGCACTCTTGACATCCATTTGATAGACCTTGAAATTGGCATGGGTTGCATAGGCTAAGAAAATTCTGATGGCTTCAAGTCTTGCAACGGGAGCAAAAGTTTCATCAAAATCTATTCCTTCTTGTTGACAATAGCCCTTAACAACTAATCTATCTTTGTTCCTAACCACTATGCCATTTTCATCCATCTTATTTCTGAATACCCATTTGGTGTCAATTGAATTCTTTCATTTAGGCTTGGGTACCATCTTCCATACTTTATTCCTTTCAAATTGGTTTAGCTCCTCCTGCATAGCTAAAATCCAATCAAGATCCAACAAAGCTTCTTCTACCTTCTTTGGTTCTTCCTTAGATAGGAAGCTGCTATATAGACATTCTTTTTGAGTTGCTCTCCTTGTTTGAAATCTAGAAGATACATCACCAATGATGAGCTCAAAGGGGTAATCTTTTGTTCATTTTCTTTGTTGAGGTAGATTAGCTCTAGATGAAGAGGCCTCATTGTTGTCTTGATGTGTAACTGAGTTTTGATTATTAGAAACTCCCCCTAAGTTTATGGATCTTTGATTTGAGAAAGGGGAACTTTCTGTAAGTGATCTATTCTGACTTTCAGCTTCTTTTGATGACCCGACGGATGGTGCATTTTGAGTTCCAACTGATGAAGCTGATTGTCTCCTGATGGATAAAGCAGATTGTCTCCCGACGGATGAAGCATTTTGCAACTCGACAGATGTTGAATTTTGTGCTTCATTAGTAGTATATTTTTCAGCATTATCCTTTGCTACCGTTTCTTGATCACTTTCATCATCACTGTCATCACCAATCATTTCCACATTTTTAAACTTGAGACTTTCATGAGAATCTTCATCTTGCAGTCCTTCAATCTTTTTCTCATCAAACACAACATGTATTGATTCCATAACAATGTTGGTTCTAAGATTGTAGAGTCTATATGCTTTTCCCACAGCATATCCAATGAAATTTCCTTCATCTGCTTTAGCATCAAACTTCCCATTTTGATCAGTTTGATTTCTCAAGATATAACATTTGCAGCCAAAGACATGAAGAAAGTTTATAGTTGGATTCTTGTTCTTGAATAATTGGTAGGGTGTCATACACTTTGCTCGATTAACCAAATAAATATTTGACTGTAGCATGCAGTATTTACAGCTTCAGCCCAAAAGTATGTTGGTAATTTTGATTCTTCAAGCATTGTTCTTGCAGCTTCAATAAGTGATCTGTTCTTTCTTTCCACTACTCCATTTTGTTGTGGAGTTCTTGCTGCTGAAAACTAATGCATAATCCCATTCTCTTCACAAAATGCTCTCATAATAGAATTCTTGAACTCAGTTCCATTTTCACTCTTGATTCTTCTAACTTTGAAATCAGGATATTTGTTGACTTTCCTTATGTGATTGATGATGATTTCACTAGCCTCATCTTTAGATTTTAGGAAATATGTCCAAGAGAACTTTGAGAAATCATCTACAATTACTAGGCAAAATCTTTTCCTTGAGATGGACAACATATTGACTGGTCCAAACAAATCCATGTGTAGCAATTGCAGAGGTTCTTCAATTATTGAATCAAGCTTCTTTCTGAATGATGCTTTAATTTGCTTTCCTTTCTAGCAGGCATCACACAGTCCATCCTTAGAAAACTCCACTTGAGGAATACTTCTAACCAGTTCTTTCTTGACAAGATCATTCATGGTCTTGAAGTTTAGATGGGACAGCTTCTTGTGCCACAGCCAACTTTCATCTTGACTTGCTTTACTGAGAAGACAAGTGACAGATTCTGCATTTGATGAGTTTAAGTCAGCTAGGTACACATTTCCTTTTCTCACTCCAGTGAGAACCACTTTGTTGCTCCTTTTGTTAGTCAGAACACAGGCTTCTGAATTGAAGGTTACTGAATTTACCTTATCACAAAGCTGGCTGATACTCAGCAGATTATGCTTGAGACCATCCACTAGGGTAACCTCCTCAATGATGACATTGTCTTTAGAAATCAAGCCATATCCCACAGTATAACCTTTGCTGTCATCTCCAAAAGTAATACTTGGGCCAACTCTCTCCTTGAACTCTGTGAGCAGGGTAGAATCTCCAGTCATGTGTCTTGAACAACCACTATCCAAGTACCACAGATTCTTTCTGTTTACCTGCATACATCAAAACCAAATCAAGTTGATTTTGGTACCCAAGTTTCCTTGGGTCCTGCCTTGTAAGCTTTCTTCTTTTGTTTCTTAGGTTTGATTTCATTTGACTTGGGGATATCAGATTCATCCTTAGTCATCTTAGTTGGACCTTTGAAACCAGTCATTAAAACAGAATTATCATGCATATTTTGATTAACAGGAAAAGGTATGTTGTTTGAAAATATGTTATTCCAGTAAGGCATGCTTAATGGGATTTAAGGCATACTAAATGCAACATAATAAGGATTAGATGCAAATGGCATATTAACAAATTGAGCATTCATATTCTATGCAGACATAGCTTTCATAGGCATAGAAGACATGGTATTCATGTTGGGAAAAGAAGATGGTACAGATATAGGAATAGGCTTAGCAAGTTTGCAATTAACAGACAGATGATTAACACTACCACACTTAACACAGATTTTTCTTGGAGCATATTTATCAGGTGTGTAGTTGTTATGTTTGTTAATCCCTACTTTCCCATTTCTATTGTTTTCTTTTTAGTTCTGTTTTAACCTCAATCTTTTCTAATCTGTCATTCAATTGCTTGATAGACAGATGACCAACATTCACTTTCTTCTCCTTCTTCACTTGACTTGATTCTCCTGGAACAAAATTTTTGGAAACTGATCCATACTTTTCATTTAACTTGGCAAGTTTGGCTTTGCTCACAGGTTTGCTCACAGCCGACATATGAGGATTTGTGTCACTCGACGGATAATCCTTTTGATTATCCGACAGATGACTCTCATCATCCGTCGAGTCAACATATGTTAGCAATCCTTCAACCAAATTGGATTCCACCTTCTCCTTACTCTTTTTCTAGGCTGCATCACAAAAGGACTCAATACCTTGAACTTTGGAGATTTGAGCATGAACATCTCTAGATGATTTCCATGCCTTAATCACCTCCTGTTCTCGTTCAAGTTGCTTCTTCAAAATCTCTTCTTTCTTCAAAGACTCAGTTAATTCCTCTTTAGCAATCTTACATTCTATTTTCAATTTCTCAAATTCAATAAACTGAGACTCTAGCACATTATTCCTCTCACTTAAAAATATATTGTTTTCTTTGATTTTAGCATTTTCCTTAGTGAGAGACTTAAGTGTAACACGCAAATGATATAATTCTGTAGACATGTCATTAATTGCGTCATTACACTCAGCCTTAGATAAATGTGCTAGGTTAGAGGTGATTACCTGATTACTTGAAGAACTTATTTTTGTTTCAGTAGATTTGGCCATTAGGGCTAGATTTACATAGCTGACATCTTCATCCTCATCCAAACCATCTGCTGCCCAATTATTTTATTGTGTAATAAAAGCCCTTTCCTTTTGTTTGAGCAACTCAAAATACTTCTGTTTATAATCCACATGCTCAAATTTCTTCTTGGTGGAATCTGACTTTCTACACTCACTGGCAAAATGCCCTGCCAAGCCACATTTGAAACATTTGAATTTTGATTTATCCACCATGTTTCTATTTGGCTTAGTTGCTCCAAAGTTCTTCTTGAACTTGAGCTTGGAAAATCTTCTGGAAAGGAATGCAAGATGTTCATCAATATCATCCATATCATCTTGGCTCATAGAATCTTCATTTTCAGCTATCAGCCCCTTGCCCTTGTTTTCACTGACCTTTGTAGTAGACTCAACAGCTTCTACCTTCACTTCCTTCTCCTTTTCCAACTCAGCAACTAGTGCAATGGATCCTCCTTTCTTCTTTCCTCTCTCCATCCTCTCATCTTTCTCTATTTAAAGCTCATAAGTTTTCAGGATGCCATACAGTCTTTCCAAGGTAAACTTCTTGTAATCCTGAGAATTTCTCAGTGAGACTGTCATTGGTTTCCATTCTTTTAGAAGAGATCTAAGGAACTTGAGATTGGAGTCTTTTGTCTGATAGACTCTTCCATGCAACTTCAGAGCATTTAGTAGCTTTTGAAACCTACTAAATATGTCAATGAGAGTTTCACTGTCTTCACAATGAAAGTGCTCATATTGCTGAATTAGCAGCTGCATCTTATTTTATCTAACTTGCTCAATACCATCACAGATAATTTGGATGGTGTCCCAAACCTCCTTGGTTGTCTTGCAATTGATGATGTTGTCAAACATGTCATCATCAACTCCATTGAATAAAATATTCATGGTCTTTTTGTCCTTCTTGACTTGCTCAATATCAGGATCTGACCATTCATGCCTAGGCTTGGGGACTGAAGGCTCATTGCCAGTAGTAGCTCTCATTGGAACATGAGGACCTCTCTCTATGCAATCAACATAGGCCTCATCTTGAGAAAGAAGATGTAAGTGCATCTTCACCTTCCAGTGATGATAATTGTCTTTATCCAGAAATGGAATTTTGACTTCAACATCCTTCTTGTTCATCTTGCTGTTTTGTTGTGATCTTTAAACTCTTTGTACTTCAAAAGCTTACTCTGATACCAATTGTTATTCCCTAACAATATAATAAGAATTACAGAAGGGGGGGGGGTTGAATGTAATTCTGGCTTCTTTTTTAGATTTATAAAACTGTTCTAACTTAATAATATATATATGTTTGATTTGCAAAGTACGAAATGAACGAATTATATAAATCAAAACACAAGTAATAAAAACACAAGTCTTTAAAATATTCTGGTGGATTTGAATGTATCCACCAGAGATATATATATATATCAAGAGAGCCCTGTGAAGGTTGAATCGCTCACAGCTGCTTGTACAAGTAAACAAACAAACTACAGAGAAATCCTACAGAATACAGCTTACAAATGTTTCTCTGCTAAAATGTGTTTGCTTAGTTGTTTGTTCTAGTAGCTACACTTGGTTTATATATCACCAAGTTTACATGGTAATAAGACATGATAATAAAACAAAACCTATCAAGTCTAACTCCATGCTTCTTCACTACTCTATTCCAGCATCTTTGAATATCTTCAAAATAATAAGAAAATGGTAATGTTTCTTTATTCTCAAAACCCTGCTAAACAGGCTGCCACATTCCTTTTTCGAACACCCAACGCATGTGACTATGTTGTCACTGTCAACAAATATTTGAATTGATCATCCGTCGGGTACATGCTTGTCATCCGTCGGGTAGCCTTGTTGATCATTCGTCGGGTAGCTTTGTTGATCATCCGTCGGGTAATCATTTATCACTTGACTCCATTTCATTTATGCAGAATTACAAGACGTCTTATATTTAATTTTAATCAATCTATTCTGCACATCTACTAGTAGTCTACATGATTCATAAGCTACTACAGAATCTATACAAATTTGTTTGCATAAATGTGCTACAGTACTTACATAAGCTACTCACCCAGTGGATATCAATTAGTCATCCGTGGGGACTATATTGAATCATCCGTCAGGACTATAATTGATCATCCGTCGGGCGCTACAAAATTCACTAAGTTAAATCTACTAAGGTGTTTTGTTTAGCTTATCATCAAGTATACAACATATTCCTAACGGGAAAAAAATCAAAAAATCAGAATCAAATTCTGAAAACATTAAATCGCTGATTACAGGGTCTTAACGACGTCAAACGCCTTACAGATATAAGAACAAACACGATTTTTATAATAAGAACAAACACAAAACATGTATATATCAGTATATATACAGATTATATAATCATCATATGATTATACAATTATCATGAATATCATATATTCAAAACATATACATACATCGACGGATAAATTTATCAATGGATAAAGCATATTGTACTTCAACGGATAAATCCATCTACGGATAAACAATCTTGTGTATCAACGGAAGACCAGTCTTGTACATAAATCTCAATTTCAGAACTACAGATCATATCTGAACCAGTCTTTTCCAATAGTGCATCATATGTAGTTTTAGAAGCATGTATCATATACATACTAATTATTCTCCGTTTAACAGATCATGTCAATACACCATCTATCCAACAGTTTATGTCACTATTTATAAACCAGACATCAAGCATAACATACAAATCGCATACTGATCAATCATGGCATATTGTATACATGTTATCATCATAAAACCGGTAAACATATTAACAAATTAAACACTTTTCGCAAGTAGCTCTGATGCCATTGAATGGTTTTGATCACATAAATGCAACATAAATAGTAATTAAAAACGTGAAAATCCAGAATTTTCGAAACCCACCGCAGGATCCATGCGAATAATAGATATTTAATTCGTAGGTCAGATTGTTTACCTTAATAAGCTTTACAAATTGGTTGACTAATGGAGATCCAAAGCTTGTTCAATCACCACACATCCCGCTCTCGCGATCTACGCTCTATCGGTAACCACACGAATGCTTGAACGCAAGGATTGAATGTGTACTAGCACAAAACCGTTTTTTCTTGCTCTCTCCATCTTCTCTCTTGGTGGCTAGGGTTTTAGTAAAAGTCTTGCTCACAAAATCAGCCACACAAGAGATATTATATAGAGAGTAGAAAAACAAATTATAACTCCTAACTAATTAGGAGTTATTATTAATTCAAAATTCCTATTTGTATTATAATTAAGTCACACTTAATTATTTAACAACTGAATTTCATAATTAATATTAGTAAATTCAAATATCATTATTTATCTAATTAATTGAGTCATACTCAATTAATATTATAAATAATTCAAATTACTTTAATATAATTTAAATCCAATTTAAATTAAATAACCCTTCAAGCATTCTTTGTGTGTGAGCCTATAGGTTATTATTACGTTGGCAACGAATTTTAAATCTAATTTAAAATCGTAAACAATGAGCGACATCTAGTAATACATCATTGCTACCTAAGTAATAATAATTCAATCGGTGATCGATTAAACCTTTTGTGAATAATGTACAATGTAATATAATCCCTTTAATCAAATATTATAGATTAAACTAGAGGCATATAATGTATCATCCTCATCATAGTTTAATCCAAGTTTCCTTGATCAATGAGTAGACTATCATATCAAATCAACATTTGAGCGTGGCCACACATTTCATAGTCTAGCTCACACAAGAAGCCAATAATATCACTCCTAAAATAGGAGGGTTAAATCCCATCTAGATGATTCATATTTTTTATATGATTCATAATATACCCAATATCCACTTTTATCATTACCTGGTCAAGGATAACTTTTAATGGAATCAATGTATATTAATTCTCATATAGAAATATAATGACTTCAGGTCTAAGGACCATTACATCATTATCACTGTGAGAACTACTTATGACACAATAGACATGTAGAATCTCACTTCGGGTCTGTCCAGCATCATGTACATTTAAATATGCCTATATTTTTTTACTTTAGTATCACTATACCTATGATCAATGAGATGTGATCATCAGTCAACAAAGACATCAGTCTTAATGCATTATTATTGTCCCTTAACAATAATACTTGACTAGGGACCTTTAGGAATATTGATACTGTTCTCATAATCTCATTTCTAAGTCACGTACTTAGAGGTATAGAATTCATATCATATTTCAAGGATATTTATTAATCTAATATTTATATCGCGGTAAATTAAGAATTAATAAATTATAAAAAAGAATGATTGATAGAATATAAATATTTAATAATTCAAATGTCTTAAACTAAAACATCATAGTGTTATCTCTAAGGCACAAACACTAACACGCCCGACACTATACAATGAGCTGTTCTTTGTTACTCTTCGTCAGTCTATATGTAAGATTAGTGAAAATATGAGCATGTTTCACTGCCAACAAGAGGGTGGCTTTGTCACGATAACACATTCCTTCACTCAGTTCCCCCTGATCGAGGTCTTCATCATCATACATATCATTAGGGTTGTTTATTATTGGGGGAATATATTTCTCTGTGCGAAACCATGGAACCCTTGGAACATGATGCTTTTCCCCAACTACTGTAAATATGATGGAAATTTCTTCGTTCCTCTCGAAATGCCCTTCATTTCCATCGCTTCCTGAAGATTCTTCGTCAGCATCATCATGCAGGTCAAAATTCTCCTCACTGAGTGAACTGGATAAAGCTTCATCTGCCACGAGTGCTAACCGCTTACCTGAACCTCTTTCCACCATATTTTTTGGTCGTGAAAATTCCATATCTACATTACCTCCACCATTACCTTCATCATTTTCATAACTACTTCCCCCTTCATACCCTCCACCATATTGAGTACTCTCCCCTTCAAACCTTCCACCATGCTGACTAGTCCCTCCTTCATACCCTCCACCATACTGACTACTCCCCCTTCCATACCCTCCACCATATTGACTAGTCCCCCTTCCATACCCTCCATCATATTGACTAGTCTCCCCACCATACCCTCCACCATATTGATTACTTCCCCCACCATACCCTCCATCATATTGACTAGTCCCCCTACCACACCCTTCACCATATTGACTAGTCCCCCCTCCATACCCTCCACCACATTGATTAAGCCCACCCACCATACCCTCCATCATGTTGACTATTTCTCCCTCCAAATCTGCCACCTTTTTCACTAGGTTCGCCTCTATATTGTCCACCTTGGAAAACTAGATCTGACCAGCCTAGGTTGACATTACTGCAGTATGTTATTTGTGTCGGTTGTGACCCTAAATTATGTTGGAATGAGTACGGGTCATCAACAGCAATTTCCTCTATTTCGATGAATAAAGAAACATCTCCTTGAACGTTCAGTAACATGGCAGGGACATTTAACACGCGTGTAATATCATCATCATATAATATATCTATTTGATAAAAACCTTCAACTAGGTTGTATTGACCATGGTAAGGATACTTCACACTCAATTTCAAATTTCATTGATACGAACTAATATTCATTAAATTGTTGACAAGACGTTTAAGCTCATAAAAAGTGGTACCAAACCTAACAAACATCATTTTTTTTGGATCTATAGAGTAGTTGATATTAGTACCTTCTCGTATAACACTCCACCCCAAAAAAAAAATTGATATTCACGTGCCCTTCCATTTCCCTGTGGAACATAAAACATTAACAATTAAGCAACATAAGTGAAGAAAATGTATATATATATATATATATATAGATATATATATTTAAACAGACACATAATTGTAAGGACGACATACCCTTAGATATGTAGGAGGTTTCAACAAGTATTCGCTAAACTTTTAGAAAATTTGAACATAATTATGTGTTGAACATGTGTAGTGCATGAGGACATGTATAAATAGAATATGAGTATTATTGTTAATTATTGATTGTGTCAATAATTTCTGCAAAGAGAAATCTGATACTACCCATTTCAGATAAAAATGAATTACTCTTACTATCTACTTAAGATTTCAGATAAGATTACCTTCAAAGAGAAATCTATTTTTTCGTCAAAAGATAAGGTTCTCAAAATTTTAACCAAAAATGCTACATTATTAAAATCCAATCAATAAAAAATACAGAAATAATTAATTTAATTATTGGAATTTTAAAGTTTAATGAAATACATAAGCAATTTATGAATTAAATTGGTGAAATAATATAATATATTATGAAATTTATGAATTTTTATAATTTATTTTAAGTTCTGGTAAATTAAGAAAAAAAATATATTATTTTGGTAATATATTAGTACTAAGGAAAATAGAAATTATACAAATACAGATTTATGAATTATATTTTTATTGTAATTAGGTTTACTTATGGGATTTTAAAAATTATATTTTATGAATTTCTGCAATTTATATTTTATGAAATATATAATATTAGTTGAAAGTAATATTATATATGAATTAAAAATTAATTCATATGGGACTAAGTAATATATAATAATAAAAATTAATATAAAGAAATATGAATAACTAGTTAAATATGAATTTTAATATTAAGATATGAACAACTAATTAAATATGAAAAAATAATTAAATTATTATATTACGTCATATTATATATGAGATTAAGTAATATATAATAATAATAATTAATATAAGGAAAAAACATAAGGAAAGAAAGAATAAATAAGGAAACTGCAGATAAGAAAGAAAGAGAGAAAGAAGATAGATAGAGAAAGAGAGAAAGAGGAGAAAGAGCAAAAGAAGGCGGAAATCAGGCGGTCCCCGGAGCAAGTGGCGTTCTGCGGCAAGGATATAACAAACGGCTGGCCTCCCCTCCCCGGAATAACCGGTGCTCTCAGGCTCTTTCTCTCTCTCTCTCTCTCTCTCTCTTTCTCGATCCCGATTAGATGTTCATATTTAAATATTTGTTCACAGCTAATTAATTGTTTTAATTTAATATTTACATATTTGTTCATATTTAACTAGTTGTTTTTCTTTATTTACTTGCGTACATATAATTAGTTGCTTACAATTAATTAATAGATGCGTTGCTTAAATTTAAATAATTACTAAATTACTTAACTCTAGTTAATCAATTCATCGGTAAAATTTAATTAATTCATAATTATTAACAAATTGTTGTTTAGAATTAGAATAAAGCAGGATAATTCCTACGTGCAACACAATTTTATTTGTACTTTACTGCATTTTTACGTAGTAAGTTTTTTATATTTACGTAATTGCCTAATTTCAATCATTTGCTTATATTTAATTAATTGCTTATATTTATGCCTAACTTAAATTTGCTCCTTATATTTAATTAATTGCTTACATTTAAATAATTAATTCATACGTGCAACATTATTTCATTTGTTGCTTACATTTATTGCATGACAGACTTGTTATAGTGAGTTTGTTAGTTGTGTTTTCGGAATGGGAATGTGATAATACAGCAGAAATGCTGCCCGTTTTCTTTTAGATTTTACAATTCCTTATAGCAAATTCATTTCTTGTGCAGGATTAAATGGCTAGATGACAAATGATCAACCTTGGTCCAATTGACGGGGAATTACTTAATCAATAAAATAGGCATCGTTCACAGCTTGTGTGGGATGGCACGATACACATTCATTTCCCAATTTCTGCTTTACTTTTTAGAGTTCTTTATGCATTTTTTATATGCATAAATTCACATTTACTTGCAGGGTAATGACGATCATTTACGGCTCCGCTCAAATTTTAGGACATACCGGGACTATATTGAGGCTAATCCACTACCATAAACTATCCAGGATGCCATAAGAGAAGCAGGTTTTATGGGTGTTCTGCTAATCGGGAGTATGAGACATGATGTTGGCCTCATATCGGCTTTTCTTGATCGATGGCACCCAAAGACTCATACTTTCCATCTTCATTTTGGCGAGGCCACTGTGACAGTTGAGGATATTTATTACATATTAGGGCTGCACAGTATCGAACATCCCGTGTTACCTATTCCAGGGGATGCAAGTGCATTGTTATTACATGAGCTTCTTGGTGTTGCCCCCGATCCACAGCAAGATACGGATGTCATCAAGAAGGGTGAAATTAAGATTAGTTAGTTGGTTCGTCATTTTGGTGATTGTTCACGTCTACACTCGGCTACTGGTCATGATCATGAGCGTGGGCTACTATGCCACACACGTGCACACTTGCTTCTGCTCATTCGTTCTACTGTGCTGAATTATAGTGGTTACCGCATGCCTCTGAACCTCCTCCCATTTGTGTGCCACGTGGCACAGATCAATACTTATAGCTGGGGCAGTGCATGTCTTGCTTATCTTTACCGCCGCTTGTGCTCAGCCAGTATTGGATATAAGACGGAGCTATGTGGGTCCATGACATTATTACATGTACATATCCACACAACATACTTCATATTATAGGGTGCACTATTTATGTGTACTGTAGGGGCCATTAAACAAACTGCATACTTCATGCATACTATTAGGTGTATTATCTATACTTCATACTTCATGCGTATAAAAAAAATTATTTTTCGAATGCATATATGGTCCAGGTTTGGATATATGAGCATTGTACTGCCTTAGCTCCCAGGCAGCGAGACGCTTATTTGATGTAGCATCCCCAAGTTCTTAGGTATGATAAATTATCTATGACTCTTTGTTTCATATTCAGAAATATTGCAACCATGTCGTTAACACAATACATTTGGCTTCAGGTGGATGGTCCCATTGGATGGTACGACTGTGCAGACACATTCATTACGCGGCATTCGTTATGACCTAGATACGATGTTTTAGGATTCCTTCTGGTGGAGGCCCTACGATGATTGCGTGGTTGAGGCACGAAGCATCCCTGAGCTTGAGCTATCACTTATCAGTGTACCTTTTCCCCTCATTTACTTGATATGGGTGGAATGGTGCTACACTTATACGGTCAAGAGACAGTTTGGCTACTTGCAGCAGGTCCCTACTGACTCTCCGCTTACATACCATGATTATTTCCATAGGGGTCAGAGAGGATGGCCTTTTCAGTTCGATAGGTTACGTGAGCTGTGGGCATCACGCTACACTGCCGTGCTTGTGCCACCATCTTACAGACGTACTCGAAGACCTATGTGTGCAGCTCAGTATCCTCAGTGGTACGATAGAGTCACTAGGCGTTTCATGATCAACCCCAGGATTTTGAGGGACAATCAAGGATTCCAGAGGTCGCAGGGGCACCTACATGTGGCTGTAAGATTTCTCTTCTTAAATTACAACCTCTTCATTTGTCACAATATGAGTTTATGTAAACACATTTACATGTTGTCAATACATGCTGAGGGCTTGTCCACTGCCTACCACCAGATTCGGAGTTTCGAAATGGCTGAGGATAATGATAGTGTGGATGAGGCGCTTCAAGGTTTACATGGCACATTATATGCCATGGGTTTCACATCTCTTTTACAGAGGCCCCCGCATCCACCTCCTGCTACCCCACGTACTAACGGTGCTCATGCCCGTAGGTCAGGTACTACACTGCACCAGCTCCTCGGGATGGTTGGGAGCCTTGGCCTCATCCATCAGGTGGAGAGGGTTCTTCGTTATAAACCTCCTCTGACTCAGGTTGGGAGCATAATTCTCAGGGGCATGGGCATACTGAGCGTACCTGGGACGACTTCATTAAGGGAGAGGGAGCTTCTCATATGTCTACTTGGGGTCATAGTTCACAGGTCCCTGATGCTGGTGGGTGTTCATGGGGGTAGAGCTCTCAGAGCCATGATGCTGGTACATCTACTTTTGGCCACACTACTCAGGCCCAGCGCCCTTATGTCGGTACATCTACTATGGGCCACATTACTCAGGCCCCTTATGTTGTTCCTAGTGCTTGGGCTGCTGGATCTAGTTGGGGCCATTCTACTCAGAGTGATTACGGTCATATGGTTCAGGATTTTCCATAGCCTGCATACAGTTTCCCACCCGAGACATGTGGTTCAGGATTTTTTTCCAGACACCGGCTGGGGGTTCGACCCTTGGTTGGTACATGATACCTCATCATAGAGATTTGAGCAGGGGCATCAGATGAATACACCCCTGTCATGCAGGAGGCAGATATGGAGGATGACAGTGATGAGCAGGATGATGACGATGAGGAACATGATCCTCCTGTACAGCTGAGATAGCAGCCCCGTAGAGCAGTGAAATGAAAGGGGAGGCTATGCCACACCTTCAGGAGGTTCTGTGGCTAATCAATACTGTTTCTCATGTTTCCAGACTTGTTATTTTTATTATGCCATGTTTTCATTACGTATTCAGTTTAGACTTTATTTTATTAATTCTGGTCATTTTCGGACTTGTTGTTTTTATTATTCCATGATCTAGTAACTTCCGTTCACGGTATTTTTACTTTTCAAATTGGTAAATAATATTCAAAAGGTTCAAACTTAAAGAAATTAAAACTTTCACATACTGCAAATAACGTACATGGAAATAACAGAAAACTAAAATCATACATCAATGATAACAGAAAAAATGAAATGGAAACACAATGACAACATGACCACCATCAAGCTACAGTTTTTCATGGGTCCGCAAGGTTAACATAATACTCATCATACTTTCCATCCGCAACCTCCTCTTCCTCGCGTTTCTTGGCATCCTCGATATCCCTTAATTCCTGAACCTCTTCCGCATTTGCAACATACTGTGCTATTTCAGCATCTTATCTTTCAATCATCTCCTCCTGCATCCGATGGTACCTATCATGGATTTCTTCCTTCCCACGAACAAATTCCTCCTTACAAATGAAATAGTCTTTATAAGACTTCCCAAGTTTATCCCATTCTTCTGTGAAGGCGTCTATCAATTGAAAGTTCACCAGTCTAAATCCATAGAACTCATCATAATATGGGACCCAGTCTTTACCCCTTCTCTCTTCTCTAGCCTTCATCCTTCACATCCTTCTCATGAAATCCTCCTGCTCTTACACGGCTCGCTTCTTAGCCTTTTCTTCTTCAATCAATTTCTTCTTAGAAAATTCATTTTGCTTCTTTGGAAGCGTACCTGAGAACAGTGTTGTAGAGGTTGTAATTCTTTTCCCCTTATCCATTTCTAAGCTTTTACTTCAATATGAGTGATTGTTGTGGTTTTGGGTTACATAGAAGGATATATTTATAAGCCAAACATGTGGCTATAATGGGAGATTCAAGATATTAATGGGATAAGTTTACATGTGACTTCTGGCCTAATTTCAGGCTCTCATCTGTATATCATAAAGACACGAAATTACTTGACACTGATACAAGTAAATACAATGACTTTTTTAATTTCATCTGCAAAAAGTGATTTTTTTTATCAAAAAGTTATATTTTCCTCTATATTTCATTTATATGATTTGACTTATCATTGCTGTTTTTTTATGTGTCCTTCCACATGAACCTTTTTAGTGTTTATCTCAAAATTATTAAAATTGCTTGCATGTGGTTTCTACTGTGTACTCACGGGATAAGGGTCTATGAATTATTGTCACATTTCACATGGTTGGCAATAGTGACACGTACATCAAAATTAACAGCTTGTACATCTTCATTACTTTTCTCATCCACAATTGTAAGGCTTATTAGCTTTTCATTATCACCCCACTACTTACACTATATAAATTTTACACCCTCACACATTTTTCATCCAAACAGTACTACGATGTCATCGTCCACAAATTACAAGTGGTTGCTACGAGAAAGAGATGACGTGAAGAATCTGAAAGTCTTACACATGATCTGATTGCAATGGATGTCAGGGTTCCAGTTCGTCGTTCCCTATCTATATATCCTCGCCCTGAGGAAATTCTTCCTTGGTCTGAATTTAGGCCAAAAATGGTTAAAGATGTGACTTGCATTCAGAGGGAAAATAACCGAATGTTGTTGCGTAGGACTCGTTATCATATATTTGAACTAGCACAAGATTCAGTTCGTGCTTCTGGTAGAGAGCTTACGGAAGCGGAACAACACAGACTATTACAAAATGAGGATTACATTTCCGATGATTACATATCTGATGAACAAATTTAACTTAAATGTTTTCTCCTTTTTTATGTTTTATTCATTTCATGAATTTCCTTCCCATTTCATAGTTCCATTTTCAATTTAAGGATGAACTATTTCGCACACTTGCATGCTATGTTTTCTATTTTTTTTGGAAAATACTATTATTTTTAATGCTATGTACATGCAATGACTTTATTTCATTTCATCTGAAACACAAGTATTCGCTTCACAGTGGAAAACTATGCCTAGTTCGATACACAATAATAACATTATTATGTTACATAATAACAGTTAAATAAAACATGTTAGATTGTCCATAGCCTATGACAACATGATACATAAATAGAATTGAGTACGATGCAACAATAAAAATATTAAAAACCAACAATATATGAATCGGATCATTCATCTGTATCATCGGAGTCATCATCATCTTCATTGATGTTCCAACTACGGGACTCGATGAACGCCTTCATTCTATGCAATTCCCTCTTTGCCTCCTCATTTTCACGCTGCAACTCACGAATTTCTGCACGGTGGGCTATATTCTCCATGGTAATTTCCTCCCTAAGCATTTCTATGAGAACTGCTGCACAGGGTTCAACTGGCTCTTCGATCCAATGTTCATAAATGCAAACAATGTCAGGATATTTGATAAAATGCCTACCTGCGTCAATATCCTTCTAGCAATGCGCTACAACAACTATTTTTCACAAAAAAAATATCCAAATTTGGGAGTGAAGACATAATTACTTTTGACGAGTGTGCGTTCATAAGGTTGTAGCTCTTTTTTTATAAGTGATTTGGTAAAGAATAGATTTACAACTGTGAAGCTACTTTGAATGACATTTCACATGCTAAACATACTATACAATTACAGTTCCTATTTCAAAACTTAATTATGACTTGTCATTGTTTCTATCACATGCATTATTTTCAAAATAATAGATTCATTGTCTGCAATGACTTTATTTCATTTCATCTGAAAACAGTAAAAACTTTTATAAAAGACTAATATTTTCCTCTATATTTCATTTATATGATGTGACTTATCATTACTGTTTTTCATGTGTCCTTCCCCTTGAACAACTCATTTATTTTGATTCATTCTGCATGTGGCTAGCCGTGGCCACCCTTTATAAATTGACAGTTGTTGAAACGGATTTTATTTTAAATTCTCAATGCACACAATATGTACGTCCACATCAAACAATTAACATTTTTATATATTATGTTGAACTACAATGCTAAAATTCATGAGGACTCGTCAAGAAAAAATATATTTTCCTAATGATACCTTTTTCCAAGGAACTAAAACTATACAAAAAAAATAAAAATAAAAATAAAAATTACATACTACAAATAGGTTTACATCACTACTCAACAAAAAAATTTAAACCAAAATAATACTTTGGAAATTAAATATCAGCGTTCCAAAACATGCCTTCACGTAAAAATTGTGCACTCGACTAGCAAGGCACCCTTTTCGAAGCTGCGAAAGTCATATATATACTATTATTAAATTAAAATAAAAAATACATACTAAAAATAGGTTCACATCACAAAAAAATAAAAAAAAATTAAACCAAAATAATTTTGTAAAAGTATAATAATAGAGCTCAAAATGTGAGCTCCGGAGAATTTTTTAACCTTTTTAACCTTCGAAAACAAGAGACAAAGACAAACGGAGGGGGAGGAAAAAAAGAATAATAATAATAATTTCACCCCAGAACGTCACTAATTCTGGGCCTATGGGGTTGAACCTCAAAAGTAGGGGCGTACTATGCCATTTCTGGAAATGTTTGAACAACTATGCCAAAAAAATGATTTATGTGTTCAAATGGGTCAAAAAAGTCTGTGAGCCTTCAAATTTTGTTATTTTTATTCAGAAAGAAATCCCTAGCTAAGAAAAGTAGAGCTAAAAACTTGAGGAAGTTAACCAAGTGGGAAAATGTGTAAAACCCATAAATGGCTAGTACGAGGGAATCGTGGCATGCTGCTTAAAGCATTCGGCAAAATACATACTCTCTCCGTCCCTCCCATTTGTTTACATTTTACTTGGGTATGGAGATTAAGAAATATGGTAAAGTAATAGAGAAAAGTTAAAAAATGAGTAAAGTAGTGAGAACGATTAATATTATATTTATAAAATGGGTATAGTGGAGAGAAGTAGTGGCTATAGTTACTTTTTATACTATAGAAACTTTATATTTTTGGAAAATTTTCAAATATAAACAATTGGAAAGGACATCAGAAAAAGGAAAGGGTAAACAAATGGGAGAGACATAAAGAGTACATTATTTTATAAGAACATCAAAAATGTCACACATACTTGGGCCTAGAGTTGGCCAAACGAACGATATGACTCGGCCCGGTCACAATTCGGCTCGCTAAAAACTCGACTAAATCGGCTCGTTATATACCGGTTAATTATTCGGCACAAATCGTGAATGTATACGAACCGAATACGAACAAAGATATCTGAAACCGGAACCGACCCGGAATCGAACCGGACCGGCACGCATAGACCGCGAACGAATTACATGTAGGTAAACAGCACGTCTCGAACCGCGGTTATTCGGATCGGCCCGTGAGTCCTAGCCACGCGCCCGATTTCTTCTGCTACAACGGTCATTTGCATATGCACACTACACCTCCTGCCACCTGCTCTTGCTCTGCTCCACCTCCGAATCTCTTTAATGTTAAAATGGGTTAAAAATCGAAAATCTTTTTCAATATAAAAAATGTAAAATAAAAATAGAAATCCAAAAAATGTAAAATTAAAAACAGAAATGCAAAGTCTGGTAAAATATTTACAAAACAGGAGAAATGTAAAATTATTTTTTCCATTTCTCTTCTGTCAATTTCTTCTTATTCTGATGAAGTGATGAACCTCTGCTTATTTTATTAAAAAATATAAACTGGCTCGCCAATTCGCGAGTTAACCGCCTACCATTAGCAATTTGCATACATGTGTAACTCATTCTTTATTCGCTGAACCGTATAGTTTTCCAGATTCGCGGGCCATTCATGGGTCATTGATTTCTATAATCGGCACGGCTCGGCACAGACCGTATATTCTCATGGGCCATTCACAAGTTCAGTTGTGAGCGAACCGGCCCGTCGAAAATTTGGCCCGGCACGCTCGGCCCGCTCGTTTGGCCCGCTCTACTTGGGCCTAGACCCTTAATGTAATACTCAAGCCATCTATGTCTAAATAACCCACAGGGTGAAGAAATTAGCATTACGAACCATGAATGGGGAGTATGTGAGTGATAGATACCGTATGATTGACATATATATACAACTCAACAGAAGCCACAAAATAGCAAAATCAAAGCACACTATTATAAAAATGACTTCTAGCGTCGGTTAAAATAAGCTTTTAGCGTCGGTCTTTCAGCGTAGTATATGAAGGAGACGCTAAAGGTATAGCCCTTCTGCGTCGGTTATATAGGCGACGCTCAAAATTCATGTACGACGGTTGGAAAATCGGTGTTTAAAAATAGTTGACCGACGCCTAATGGTTTTACAATAGTGTCGGTGATCGGAACACCAACGCTAAATAGTTAAGTTTATGCGTCGGTTGGAGGGAGTGTCGACGCCTTTTGTTCACACTTTGTTGCTACGCTGCTTAAACGCCGACACTAAAAAGTTAAGTTAAATACTTCGGTGTGCGAAATGCCGATGCCTAAAGTAAATAAAAAAAATAAAAATCTTTTTTCTATTTTATTGATATTATCGGACCTGCTTTTTAAATATACATAGTATTGCTCTCACTAATATTGAACAAATCACCGGAACAACTGAATACAAACTTGATTAAATTTTCAATTAAATAAAAATAGAAAGTCTCAAGCAATTTTTCATACATATGGAAGAAAATTCAAGTACATTAAATTAGAAAAATATAACTAAAAATGTTTTCCAAAATAATACATATTGTCCCTTTGGAATAATCTAAATAAATAGTCAGGTCAATGTTCAAAAATCCATCAGATCATCCACACTTTACTCTAATATCTCGGCAAAGTCCACCATCTTATTTTTACTTCTAGTTTTGTCCACCTACATAACATGACGCCATGAATGTTGAGTTCAAATGGTAATAACGATAACTTTCATTCCATTAATTTGCAGTTGATATCACAATAAATTTTTGGTTCATAAATTATTAATTTCAGTATTAGAAAATATACAATATTTTCAAAAATATACTTAAAACTTATTTTTATACCTGATTATAGACATTCAATAATAAAATATTTTTCTCAAATCTCCTGAATCTCATTGATTTCCTTTTTCGTATATTTTTCTTGAACCAAGACCCTTCCAAAAAGAAATGTAAACATATTTAGACAAATATATACTTAAGTAATATAATATCAACTTGTTTTTTCTCTTACCACTTTTCAATTCGTGTCGGGATTCTTTTGAAAAAGCATGACTATGTCATGTGTGTACCTCATAACAAAAAAGCCACACTCCGTGCCTCCTTCTTGTTGTGGACACTATACATAAAGCAATAAAATTTATTATATATAATAAATATCAAAGCACAAATAAATTAAATATGGAAATAAGTTATTATACCTGAACCTCTGTGTGGTACCAAAGAAATTCTTTTCTATTATTCTTTTTTCCTCCTTCTGGTACATATAACTTGAATGCTCTGTATAATAAAAATATTTCAGAACATACATCCAGCGGTCACTACATATTTACATATATATATAATATGTACATAATATTAAGAATTTAATGGAAATAAATACAAATTAATTTTGTCCTTACTCTTGAATATAAGGTGTTAAAATGAATTGCTTCTCTTTATTAACAACCAAAGAAGTCTCCATGTACTCAGTTGTAGCTGGAATATATTTATAATTACGTGTATGCAATACTTCTAATTTAGACGGCAACATGAATGTAAAATTATTAATATTTAATTCCTTGCACATCTTCTCAATGTACCTGCAATGTTACTTTTCATGATAAATACGAATATTAAATAATGATTCTAAAGTAAATCAGGAATTAAAACTAGTCTTACTTCCAAAAAAATTCCAAGATGGGTATGTTTAACCAACTCATTTTTAAAAACTGATCGACATCATCATGTGTAACTTATATTAGAACTTTTCCATTTTCTTCAAATTTAAAGACCATATCTTTTTTGGTAGAGTGCTGCTTATTAAGCAAGAAATGTAAAGATCGATAATGCTTAGTTGAATTCATGTCTTTATCGGGGCTTTTCTTGATAGGATTAATTGAACCTTTACTTTCAACTTTTTTAGACATCATAACAACCTTTTTCGGGCTGATTTCATGGTCTTTTTCCTTCTCCAAAGATATAGGATCCTGATAAACACTGACAAACATGAAATGTTACAATTAAATAAGAAAAACAAATACTTTAACACCACATATTATACCTGTCCTAAAGTCACAAGATCCTTTGGCCACTAAATAAATCTCCCCATTACATTTCCTATCGTTTCATGTTCATCACATGACACTTGAAGGGCAGTAAGTTGTAATTTGAGTAAAACGTCATCAACAGATACTTTGACATTATTAAGTGCAAATCGATTTTTACAAATCATACTTTTCCCTAACTATTTGAGGGGAATACAGTCCCTCTAGCCACAAATACTCTTCTTTTTTCCACATTTGTCACCCAAAGATGACAAAGGGTAGGTGTCAACAATATTAGATAAAAACATAATAACATGATCAGTAGATAATACAATTTCTGATATTCATATTATGTGTTGTCTTTATATAATTTCCTTGATTTGTAACTTAATGAACAATTGCTCTACGAGGTCGCAATAACAATCTAAATAAGTATCTACAGATATTTAAAAAAAAATAAATAAAAGGTCATGAACTGAATATTAATGCAAAAGTACCTTGATATTTGAGATATGATCTAGTTGATTCACTGATTGGCAACTGCTTCAAATAGTTATATTTTTTGAAGTACCGGCATCATTCACAAAATTATCCTCCATGAGTGACAAACCCATTTGCTTCCAATGATTTAAGATTCCTTGAAGTTTTAAATTCATCATTTCATTCATCTTCTCATCGCACTCCTTCTGAATCTTCTTTGTAATTTCCTGTATAATTATAGCCAACTCATCCACATAGATGACCCTACTCTGTCCGCACTTCCCTGACCCAAACACTTCTTTAATTTTTATTCCTCCCCCAACCCCTCTAAGACGTCCTCCACGCTCCTTACGACCAAGTGCATGCGATAAAATGTCATTGTGGCCTTGTGGAGTTCATGATCCATCTGAACAAAGGTGCATCTACTTTTCTCAGCATAACTGGAACATGTTAATTTGCAATTACTTTCCCTTTGTCACCTTCATTTTTTTGTTACTGTTCAAGGCATCATAGTCCAAACCAATAGCTATATTATCACATGGTTTGTTTTTCTCATGGTATTGTCCAACCAACTGAGATGCATTTTTAAAGGACTTCAATTTCACTTCTTTATTTTATAATCTTTCCCTTAACACTGCTTCAATTTCACTTGCACACTTGAGCTTGTTATTTGAATATTCATTTTCTTGCTTGACTGTTTCAAGCTCAGCAAATTGTATCTCCAATTCTTGCTTTTCAATCTCAAGCTTCTTATTAATCTTTGACAGTCTACTAAATTCTTCGGTAGCTGCCACCATGCTTGTGTGGATGTGAAACATTTCTACACTCATCTTTTCAACAGTTTCTTTATACTGACTTGTATTTAAATCAATGATAGTTAGAACTGGTACCTTTGATTTTCATTAGTATGACTCCCCTTGCTCTAAAGCCATGAATGCATAATTTCCAAATTCTTCATTATCATTATCTTCATCAGTGTCATCCCAACCATTGCCTTCAGCTATGTAAGCCTTTCCCTGTTATTTCTTCAAGAGAGCATCATATTTTACTTCCAACTCCAGATAGGCTTTATCCTTCTTCACTTTCTTTGGCTTCCTGCACTCAGTTGCAAAGTGGCCCAACCTATCACAGTTAAAGCATCTTATTTTTTATCTGTCAACAGACCCAATTTTGTAGCCACCTTTGCTGGCTAAGTTGAACTGAGTTTTTGATTTCCAGTTGTTACTGTTTCAGGACTGTCCTTTTTTCTTGAAAAACCTTGGCTTTTTAACCCTTATGTTAGAGAATTTTTTAACCAGATAAGCCATTGATTGATCCATCTCATCTAGCTCATCAAGGGTGTAGTATTCATCTTCCTCTAGCTCTAAAATAACTTGTTTATGAGGTTTGTTGTTCTTTTGTTCAACAACATGAATGACTGGAATTTGAGCATCGTGTTCATCTTTATTTGTTGCACTATCATTGACCATTAAGGCACTGGATCCATCAACCACATGTCCTTGGTTTTCCTTCAATGACTTCCTTTGTAACATATCAAGCTCATATTCTTTCAAAATCCCATACAAGACTTCCATTGTCATTCTGCTCAAGTCTCTTACTTCTCTAATAGATGATATTTTCTGTCCAAGGTGGTTAAGAAGTGTGAGCAAAAACTTCAGGTTTACCTCCTCAGTTTCATAATACTTATCATGAAGTTGTAAGTCATTTATCAACTTATTAAATCTCTCAAAAACTTTAGTAAAATCTTCTTTAGGCTTGGCCATGAAACCCTCACATTATGACACCAAGATTCTCCTTTGGTTAGAGCTAACTTCATATGTCCCCTCACACGGTATCTCAATCTTTTCCTAGATTTGTTTAGCAGAATCACAGTTGACAATGTTGTTGTACATTACATTGTCAAGAGACTCAATTAAAATGAGTTGGAGAGTACTATCCAGTGCAACCTTTTCCTTTTCAGGCTCTGTATAGGTTAACGGGTCTTTAGGTATGTAATGTACTGGTATGATTCTATCTTCTTCTGTAGATTCAGAAACTTCCTCCATTGGAATGAAAGGTCCATTCTTAAGGATCTGAATATACATGGAATTTTCCATCCTTATGAACAACATCATTTTCTTTTTCCACAATGTGTAGTTGACCTTGTCAAAGGCTGGTATCTTGATGCTTGTTAATTTATGAGCACTCATTCTTCCAAGATCTATATCCATTTACGTTCAGATTTTGCTCTGATACTACTTGTTAGATATTGAATGCTTTGAAATATAACACAGAGGGGGGGGTGAATGTGTTTCTTGGATTTGTTTTGTTTGAAGATTTTTGGATTTAGGTTTGAACAAAGTATTTATAGAAATGTAGAGATATTAAAGTAAGCATAAATAACATAAACACACAATATCAAAAACTCACTTAATTATATTAATTAAGTTTGTCTTGAAACAAATTCTGTGTTCTTAAGAAAATAAGAACTCAGCTTCTATCTTGAGAGAATACAAGAAAATCTCGATTTGTTTATTACTTGTGAACTAAGGACACGTGTATGCTTTATAGACTAGCAGCACGGGTTTAGAAGACTTGCACTAAAATGTATTAAACCATTTTCTAAAGAAACCTTTTTCTATTTCCATTTCTAGCTTAACAAATCTGTGCAGAATCTTGCAAGTCTGTGACCACCCTTTGTCCAGATAATCTTGGCCCTTGATCTTATATTCTTCCAGCTACTTTGTAGACTTTCCAATCCATTGAATATATTATTTGTTGACTGATAATCTTGAATCTTGAACTTTTCTGCATTCTAAATTTAACAAGTATGTCGAGATCTCCAATTTATTCTATAGAGAAGTGACATCTCGATAAATATAATGACTTATCGAGATCTCTAAATTCTCTATAGGTATACTTGACTTGTCGAGGTCTCTAGATCCTTCCATGTGAAATGACTTGTCGATATGTCTGAGATCTCTACATATAGAAATAACTTGTCAATATCTCTGAGATATCTATATACACAATTTGACTTATCAATATCTCTGAGATCTCTATATGAGAAATTGACTTGTCGATATCTCCAATTCTTCACATCTTCATTTGACTTATCGATATCTTTGAGATCTCTACATGCAAAAATGACTTGTCGATATATCTGGTTCTCTACATCTTCATTTTACTTGTCGATATCTCTGAGACTTCATATCTCTGAGACTTCTCTATAAGCCATTTTGGACTTCTCTACAAGTCATTTTAGAATTCTCTACAAGTCAATCTGGACTTCTCGAATGACTTCTCGATATAACTTGATCTATGACTTGTCGATATCTTGACTTAGAATATTTTTCATAAAATAGATTTTTTCAACTTCAAGCTTCTACACTTTTCTCTGAGGCATAATCATGGCTTGATCTTCTTCCAGAGTTTATTCCTTAGTTTGAATCTGTTCACAGAAAAATCCCCCATTCTAATCTTCTAATCATTTTACAGACTCAATAAATACAATACATAATACAGATTTAGAGTATCATACAACTTAATCTTAGGATTGTGAATGTGACTTAGTCTTGTTATTATACATGCATGTCTTGCAAAACACAAATAAGTTAAGGCAGCAAAAAATTTAGACAAATTCCCAAACTAAAATGTAAAGACAAATATATTATCATACCTTCATTTCATCTTAGATTACATCTTTCAATCCTTGATAAACTATATCTCAACTCTCGATATTTATATCAACTTGAAAAGGAACCACTGATCCTAGATAACATGTGAAATCTTTACACAAATCTCCAATTGCGTTACCATATTCATCAAAATCAGTGTTACAATCAAAATCAGGTTCACAAGTCTTTTTTTCAATTTTTTGCAAAAGGTTGGACCCCTAATCCTTTTCTTTGAACTGGACTTTGTATTCTATTCCATGGCAAGTAGCTACAACATATAAATTTAAATCTAAGTAAATGATACTACTAGAAAATATTTAGTTGAAGTGAAGTCGGGAAAAGCAAGTTGAAGATCCCTTCTATATAATAGGTGCACAGAAATCAGTCTGATAAGTGTTAATTACATTTTACTATATATTGATATTTTTGAACTTATACTAAAAAAGGAGAATTTGTAAAATGGTATTTTAATTTTTATTTTGAGATTATTGTATTAAGGACCTGAGATATATACCATAGTTATAGAAATTTGTTTTATAAAATTAGAAAAATTAGTATGTTAAATTATACCAACAACAGAATACCTACTAATAGGTCTAACCAGACCAAAATAATAAATAACATATAAAACTACATTTGTAACCAGATAGTAACCGGACCAGATTAACTTGACATGCTACAATTTATATGATACAAAATTACCTTTATTTAGAAATGACATATACACTACAAAATTACCTTTATTTAGAAATGACATATACACTACAAAATTACCTTAATATAGAAATGACATCTACACTACAAAATTACCCTTTATATGCTCAAACTAGCTAGAACTCATACTTGACGGTCAATCCACAACCCTTCATCATGGTCATTACGAACATAATTTGTATCTACATTATCTTCCTTAGATAGACCAACCAAGAAAGGGGGATTCTCATCAACTTGATTATACTCTTCCTCGTCTTCAACATGATCTATTCCAAGGATGCGTCGCTTACTTTCAAGAACAATGGACCACTTAGAATCAGTCGGGTCTCGAATATAGAAAACTTGTTTAACTTGTGTAGCATTAATAAACGGTTATCTTCATGGCCAAACCGACTACAATCTATAAAAGATAAACCCATCTCATCTACCCGAACACCACGCTTGGTATCAAGCCATTTACATCTAAAGAGAGAAACTTTAAAATCTTTGTAGTCAAGCTCCCAAATTTCTTCAATCAGCCCAAAATATGACTTCTTTAAATCTCGTGATACAATGGAATTGCCTCTCTCAAATTTATTTAAAGAAGCTTTTACGGATTACTTCACTATTTTTCACAATCCTCTTGTCATCTTGACATTGTGTATAGAAAGTATACCCATTAACATCATATCCTTGATAAGATTTCACAAGTATGTCAGGCCCATATGCTAGACATTTTAGTGTACTAGAAATGGTGATATGATTTTCTGAATATTGAGATATCACTCGATCTTTAAACTACTTAACAAATGATCAATTGTGTTCATTTTTAACCCACTTTCCAATCTTAAAAGGATGCATTTTTCGAATCTCGACTATGTGTACTTCTAAGTAAGGATGAACTTCCGTCATGTGTTACAATACAAAGAGATGGGCTATATCAAGTATTTCAACACTAGGATATATCATTTTATATCCCAGTATACCCTAAACTTCAAGTCTTCCTTCATGATGAGATCTTGGCATTCCAACCGGATCAGTGGATGCTAAATAATCGGTGCAAAATTCAATAGCCTCTTCAACCGAATACCCTTCAACTATGCTGCCCTTCAGGGAGATGTCGATTTCTCACATATGCTTTTAAGATACACAAGAATCTCTCAAAAGGATACATTTTCCACATATCTAACAGACCATAAATTTGAATCTCTCTCACTAGATGCATCACTAAATGCACCATAATATCAAAGAATGAGTGAAGAAAATACATTTCAAAATCACAAAGTGTAACAACAATATCAGCTTGCAATATGTCTAGTGTCATGGGATCAATCACCTTATCGCATATAGCATTAAAGAAAAAAACATAAATTCATGATAACCAATCTCACATATAACCAATCTCACATATTTCGACAATATGCCTCAAATTGCAACCGGTAGAAGATGTTGCATTAACACATGACAATCATGTGACTTCATACTTACCAGCTTTAAATCTTTCATTGAGACAATATTGTTTGGATTTGAAGAATATCCAGATGGAACTTTCACACTAGATAAACACTCGCAAAGCTAATTTTCTCTTTTCTACACAAAATATAACAAGCGAGAGGTAGAAATGTACGTTTCCGAATTGTTGTGGCTCAAACTCTGCTCGTATACCCATCTCTTGCATGTCTAATCTAGCTTTCATCCCATCCTTTGTCTTACTAGGTATATTCAATAGTGGCTAAACAATGCTTTCACAAACATTTTTTTCAATATGCATAAAATAAAGGCAATGTCTGACTTGCAAGTGTTCTAAGTACGGAATATCCCAAAATATAGATCTCTTCTTTCATTTAGGACCATTGAGAGTTATCTTAGATGGAGGAGCTAAGTCTTCACCATCAAAGATTGACATTTTATTCTCTGCTCTATTTCATTTAGGACCATTGAGAGTCATCTTTTCCATCTTTATAATTGCATCATCAACTGGAATAGAAGTTTCTGCTTTCTGACTTGAAGCACCAGTCTGATAGTCAACTTGCTGAGATGGAGATTTTTCCTGAACATCAGCTTGCTGATTTGAAGTTCTTGCTTGCTGATTTCCTTCTAGAGATTTGGCAGGAGCATCTTCAGTATGTCATTTTGCTCCCTTTAAATAAGATGTCGGTTCACCATCAGTATCACCTGCATCATCATCCACATCTCTTGGCAGATCATTGTTAGGCTCTTGAAATGTAACATTAATAGATTCTTCAACTATATTTTTTGATAGATTATAAATCTATATATGTTACTAGTTAAATAATAACCCACATATATAGATTCATAAGAATTAGCATCAAATTTACCATCTTTACCGATTGTTTTGAGCACAAAGCATATGGAGCCAAATATCTTGAAGTAGCTGATGTTTGGCTTCTTCTTCTTCAACAATTCATAAGGAGTCTTTTCTAGGATAGACCTGATGGTCACGTGATTCAGAACATAGCAAGCCGTGTTGACAGCTTCAGCCCAAAAACTCCTTGGCAGCTTGCTTTCTTGCAATAAAGTCCTTGTCGTTTCTTGTAAGGACCTATTTTTCCTTTCCACCACACCATTTTGTTGAGGAGTTCTTGTGCAGAAAATTCATGTGAAATACCTTGATCTTCACAATATGTAATGAAGTCTTTCTGAAATTCTCCACCTCAATCACTTCGAATACCTACAAGCCTTGTACGAAGCTTATTCTCAAGCAATTTAATTAGCTTCTCAAATTCATTACAAGCAGCATCTTTAGTACGAAGAAACAATACCCAAGTAAATCGTGAATAATCGTCTATAATTACAAAATAATATTATTTACCTCCAAGTCTTTTATAAGCTTCTAGACCAAAAAGATCCAAATGAAGAAGCTCTAAAGGTCTAGATGTAGATACTACCTTCTTGGCTTTGTGAGTGCTTCGAATTTGCTTGCCTAATTGGCACGCCGAACACACCTCAGTCTTGACATACTTGATTTTGGGAAAACCTCTGACCAACTTCTTGCTAGAGAGTTTGTTGAGCAAATCCATGTGAGTATGACCCAATCTTTTATGCCAAACATAAGGATCTGTGTCCAATGCAGCAAAACAGCACGCTGTTTGCTGTGAATCAAAGTCCAACATATATATATTTCCTTCCCTTCTAGCAACTAGGGGGACTTTGTTAGTGCCAACGGTAATAATACACTTTTATTTATCAAAATTAACATAGTGACCATCATCATATAACTGACTAATGCTAAGCAAGTTATATTTAAGGCCTTTAACATATTGTACTTTATCGATAAAGATAGTATCGTTACTGATTTTACCTTTACCAAGGATTTGAAGAGTCTTATTATCACCAATTGTCACTCTTCCACCCTTTTTCATCTTAAGACTTAGGAATTGAGCTTTGTCTCCACACATATGTCTAGTGCATCCGCTATCAACAATCCATTGGCTCTTTTTGACTTTAACGGCAAGACATATCTACAAAATAAACAAAAACGACTCAACCCTTTGGTACCCACACTTTCTTGGGTCCAACATGGTTAGCATATAATACATAAATAACATTTAAATCAAGTTTCTTGATCCATTTCTGGACCACTTTTGGTGTTTGATTCCTTGCTCTTTCATTTCTACCAGACTGATAACGGTAAGCCATTTTACTGTTTTGGGAAGCCGATTTCCGCCTAGATCCTTTTTGGCTAATTCGAGCAATGCAATTCTTTTCCAGATGACCCTTACCTCCACATCTCTTGCATATCTTCCAGGGCATGGAATAATCATAAGGGATTCCATGCTTGCCTTCATATTGGAGAGATTTTCCCTTCTTATTAAAGTTCAATCCAATGCCTTCTCTGACAAATGGAACATTTATCTTTTTCATCATTGATCGGAGACTATATTCACTTTGAACAAAATATCCCATTCCTTTTTTTAGAGTTTGAACTTCTTTCTCCATAGATGTTATCATATCAGCTTGCTGTTTTATTATTTCAGCTTGCTGTGATAACTTCTCAGCACAATCAGATGGCTCAGCACAATCAGCATCCTTGATCTGAAAAGTCTTGAGGCATTCATCCCTTGCATCTACATCAGTCTTGAGATCCTTGATTTCCTGAGTGAGTGCATTAATTCTCTTTTTGGTGTACCTTGTTCAAATACTCCAGTTGATCTACCTTAACTCTTAATTCTTTTACTTCCACCTCATGATCATCTTGTGTGGTATAATCAATCCATGTATCAACTTTAGCCATCAACTTTTGTACCATCTTCTTTAACTTTGCATTTTTGACTAATAGCTTGTTGTTCTCAGCCTTTGTGGAGTTGAATTCTTCAATTGATACATTCTTATATTCCTTCATGGTTAGTGGTTCTAGAATTATAGCATCTGAATACATTTCATGAGTAACAGATTGTACCTCACTCTGAACATCTTCTGAATCAGTCTCCACTTGAACATCTTCACAATTCATTCCAACCAATGCAAGTTGTGGCTGATCTTCACTTGATTCTGAATCACCATATAAGATTTGAACTGTATCCCACATCTCCTTAGCTTTTTGAACTACCCTTAGCACAATGGGTTCTTTAGACATATAGATTTCCATCCTAGATTTCCACCAGTTGTAGTTTTCAGTGTCAAGCAGCAATGGAGCCCTATTGCCCAAATTTCCTGCGAGATATTTGTCAGCCATTTGATCGATACTATTTCTGTTACAGAAAATATTAGTATACCACGCTCTGATACCAACTGAAAATGCACACCTAGAGGGGGGTGAATAGGTGTAGGAGCTGACTACATTCAATTTTAAGTTTTACCGATAACAGCTTACCGATTACATATTAAATAGGTAATAATGGCTTGCTGGTATGATGCAGTGCAGAGAATTAAGTGCAGAAATATAACGAATATACAAATCTTTTTTCCAGGTTCGACCCCTAATCCCCTACGGTCTACGTCCTGGTCCCTTACCAACTTGGTAAGAGAATATATTATTAATCACTATAAAATGATTACAAGATTAACATTATATCACCCTTTGTCCCTGTCACTGATAATGGCTTGATGATACACCTGTTATGAGCTAGCTCTCTAAGTTCTATACTACCCTAGTACAAACTTCTCTAGCTATCAATCCACTAACCCTAGAACAACACAACCCACTTATCCAGCAATATAAATTACAATCAGAACAATACAAATCAGAATTATAAATCAGTACAACTCAACCTAAAGACTTTCTAACCAATATATCGAATATATATATATAAGAGCTCATGAGAATATTGTGAATAAAGCTTGTAAAAACAGAGTTGTGTTATATTCAATGTAAGTGTGTTAAGAAATCAAAAACAATTGAACACTCTTTTATATGATAGACAAACAATGGTAAGATTATTGTAATAACTTAACGTTTGAATCCCATTTAACATTCAAGTTTGTTAAGGTAATGTCACCATATTTTGAAATACCAACGTGCTAAAAAATATATGTTTGAGTAAAGAAGAGTTATACAGAAAATAAGTCTCAAATGTATTAGTTTGTTATATAAAAGATATGAGTTTGGATATGAAATAAATTCCTATAAAATAGGAAAACTTTGTGCACGGTTAAAAATGATTAAAACTGAGCTCAGATATATTATATATAAGATATATCAGTATTAGAGCCCTTACAAATGATTAACTATGCTTCCTAAAAAATCTCCTTGAAAATCGGAAGTTGCAACAGAACCTGACAGTTCATACTGGCTTGTTGTTATTTTCTGAACTCGTACATCTTGGCTTGCTGTTATAATATCTTGACTTGCTGTTATAAGCTACTGATAAAATATATCTGTAAGCTATTAAACCTGCATAAACTTATTAGCACAATGTATAATAGCATGTTGTTATAAAGTAAGTACAAGCATATAATCTTGCCATTATGTGATCATCAAAACTCAAGGAGTTTCAACGACCACTCTTGAAAGAACCGACGCAAAAAGCCTGTCGCCAAAAGATCTTTTTAAACTAGTGGCATTCTCTGCCACAACATCCAAACTAGGAGATAGATCAAGATACTTGTTTGTTTCTCCACTTGACAGATCATTTTACCCTCTCGCAACCTTATCTCTTCTGATTTATAGACGATTCTTCTACACTTTAAAAGAAAAAAACAATAATCTTTCTTTCATACATGTGCAGGCTAAAAAAACTTAGTAATAGTCTGTCGCCCGTTAATTCTGTCATTAATTTGATTAGGTTATTTTTTTTGTCATTCGATTTACATATGATTCTACTGTACTTGAAAAGAAAAAGACTTTATTTCTTTCTTTTTCCGCAATGGGCCAGGAAAGTTACTAAGTTTTGGTCCTATTCCGTCACTGATTTTCATAAAATATTAATTTGGTATAGATGCATGTTTTTATAATTTATATTAATTCTTGAAGACCAATTTGACAAAATTGTGATACAAACGTCGTCGGCTTATCAGCATCTATCCCAACACTTGAATAACTAATGTAGTAGTACCAAATGTCTTGTCATAACGAAACTCACTATACAGGTAAAGACGACCAAGCATATATATATATATATTTATATATATATATAGATTCTTACTCCAATACAAAATAAATTAAAATACAAACTACAAACTACATCACACCCAATTTAAATATATCCTCCCACACATAACTCCACCTAATTCTCTCCATTTTTAATTGATTTTTTCCCGTTAATTGGTGAACTCTTTTTTTAAAATCTAACTTCATTATATTTTTCTACATCGTCCAACAATCAGTATGAATAGCATATTTGATATATTTCAGCGATAAATCACTAATTATGCCTACGAGAATCACTAAAATCTATTGTTGCTTAGAATAGTACTGATATCAACTTAATGATTCGGGCAAGTTTAAATACTGATTTATCTCCAAAATATAGCGAATATGCTATGCAAATTGATGAGTGGGAGATGGAGAAAAATATGGTGAAGTTATTTTTTTAAAAAAGTTAACCAACCAACCGAAAAAAGTCAAATTAAAAATGAAGGGATAATTATATACATGAATACATAAGAGAGAGAAAGGGATTAAATATGTGGCTATTATTAGTGGCTATTATTAGTTTGTAGTTTATATTTTAATATTGGTTTGTATTTGAACACTTATTTGCCTATATATATATATTTGGAAGAAGAGAAAGAAATGAAGCTATACAAATCTTTGAAGTTGTTGTTACACACTATCATTACTAACAAAATTGTTACTAACATAAAGTACTCCATCATCATATCATACACTAGCTTCGATTTTGAAACATTTTCGTAATTTGAGGTTCTGATATGCTTCAACTAGAGCTGGCCAAACCGGCGGGCCGGTTTTTCAACGGGCCGAGTTGACTCGTCTTAGTAAACAGGCTGTGCCGAGTTCGTTCTGAGTCATCAAATTTAAGCTCGTGTCTAGCTCGTGGGTTATACGAATTAGACGAGTCAATAAAAGAAGTGCAGAAATAGGCTTGCCAAGTTAGGGGTTAAAGAATTGGCGGGTTGTTTAGCGGGTTAGTGAGCTAGGCGGGCTAGTTTGATTTTTTTAAAACAATTAATAATAATAATAAAACAATCAATCAGTTGCATGTTTTACTTATTAATATATAAATAATCACGTGATGTGTGCCTGTGCTGAACAGAATGGTTGAGCAGAAAGGGTTGAAACGGTTGGCGGTTCGAACGGGTTGGCGAGCCGATGCAGTTTGCCGATCCGAGTCAGTGTCGTTCCAGTTTAACGTGTCGTACCGCGCTGATTGTCGAATCATGAATATTGAAACCGTACTCGTCCCGTTATTTTATACGGTCCGTGTCGAATTTGATTCGGTCTAATATGAGCTGACTTAATACGGTTAAATTAGCGAATCGGGACGAACTGGGACATGCCGAACCGCCAGTTTGACCACCAATAGCTTCAAACTGTCGTGGAAAATGCATATTGGGTACTGTTTAAATACTACTGCTATAAATTACTCAACACATATAAATAATTACAAGGCGGGCGATGGCGTGTTAATAAGCTTCCCACTGCCGAAAGGCACGCAGTGATTAGATTGTAAGGTCAGCCATTAGTCAAAGTCAACGTTATCCACTTGACGTTTTCTGCCCCAACTTGGTGTAACTGAAACACTGTGCATTTTTCTTTCCAGAAAATAACTTTGGTAAACCTTTTTGCAACTAATACTTACCATCACTAACACTTTTTTTATAAAAACAAACTTTGTGATAAAACTCGTTTGTACGGCTTAAATCCATTTATAGGAAATCAAAAGTTAAAATATCAGTTTCTAAGAAAATGGACACCAATATACATGTATGTGCAATGAAATTCTTGAATTTTTATTTCATTTTCATATTTTCTTTATTTTCATTTCCACGCTTGTCGTCATCATTTTTATTCGCATGATGATGCATTCAGACGTCATTTATTCCATATTGATCAACACCTATTCCCCCTCCGGTGTAAACGTATTTAATAAAGATTACCCCGTTGTAGAACCAGAAAATTAGTGGTGTAAACTACTCGTACTAGTTTCACTTAATTGAAGGTGGGCTGTGTAATTTAACAGTAATCACGTGCCAAGGCGTGCGTGTGTATCTAACTCCAGTTAAGAGGTTCCTCACAAATGGAAAATGCGTTAAGCAACAACATCCTCTTTTGAGTCTCTATTAATCTATCTCCCAAATTCATTCAACCATACCAAGTTTTCTTCAAATTTAACTATGCCAAGTTGAACCAGACCCTTGCACATTCTTACACGAGGAATAAGGAATGTGATATTGTTCTTTTATTCTGAGCTAGCATGCAATGTGCAAAATTTTATGAAACATGTCTGTCGGACTTCAGTATACATACATTTAATATTTTATTTTAAAGAACACTATAAGAAAATAAGATTAAATACACGCTAGTACACAAAGGTCTTTCCGCGTCACACTTTTTGCTTTGATTGAATATAGAACTAACGCTTAAACACACTTCAAGCATCGGTTGTAACTTTAACCGACGCCCACTACCACATAAATGGCCTACAACAACACCCAAAACTGGTGTTGCCAAGAAAAATGTTGGCTTAGGTGGCCAAAAACTGAAAATGATGATATACAGCAACATCATAATCAAGTGTTGCTAAAAGTGTTGCCTTAGATTTCCTTTCTACGCCAACACTTTTCTTGGTGTTGCCTTGCACAGATGAAAAATTACTCAAAATAAGTGGGGGAAACATCCCGCTCTCTAATTTTGGTTGCCCGGGACTTAAAATATTGAAAAAAGCAGGGAATCAAATATTAAAATTATAATAATTTAATATGATTTACGAATTGAATAAATAACGTACTTAATGATTTATGAAATTATAAATAGTAAACTTTAAAAAGTTTCAAATAGAAATTTTCTAAGGTCTTAAAATTTTAAGAAATTAGTATATAAATTTCAAAAATAATAAAAAGTTAAAATATTATGTGTTCCCCTCATTTTAATACGTGCATTAATATATGCGTTTTAAAAATAAAAAAAATATTAAAAAGAATTAAATATACGAATTATAGAAGTGATAAAATACACATAAATAATTAATTCTTTTATTAAATGCTTATTTGAATTTTATTATTAAAATATAAAGCATAAACTTATCTGTGTATCTAACTGGACTCATATCGGCCCATATTCGAGCTAAGCGGGTAAAATCGCCGCCCAAATTTTCAGAACTTGTTTAAATTTTTTAGTTTTTCAGAATATACCCAACCACCCATTTCACTCGCGTATCTTCTCTCCGCCTAATCCCTCTTTCTTTTCCATCACTCTCTCTGGCCAACCCTTTCAATTTATATTTCTAATTAGGACTCGATTGAATCGGGGTGAGAATCAGATGTGCTCGTGTATGTCTTCTTCTTCATTTTTTAATCCTCTCTCCCCCCATACACATAAAAACATATATGATGTTGTGGGTATATGATTAAATTGAGAAGTGAAATATGGGTTCGAGTAGTAGCCGCCTGGGTTCACGCCATCATCGGACACCAATAAGGCCCAAACACGGCCGTCGTCTTCTTTCTGCTCTTGTTTGTGATGGTGCTTTCTCTTCTCATTCATCCACTCTTCAGGTACCCCCCCCCTTTCATTAAAGGGTTTTCGTATGTGTATTCTGCTGATTCGTCTCAGGTTGTTGCTTAATTTGATCGAATTGAGATTCTAGGGTTTTGATTTTTAAATTGTTCGTTAAGGTTTATTTTCTGTTATATGTTTTCGATGAGTTTATAATGTAAAATTGAAGTTCCACGGTTTAATTTTCGTAAATTTTAGTTGTGGAATACTGTCTAATGTTTTGTAGGATGATATGTTTGACAAAATGGTGAACCCGATAGTAGAGGATATTATGAAAGGGAAGAGTGGGATGTTAGCTGCATTAGGTCCTAGTGGTTCTGGAAACGCGCCAAAGATGTTCCTACCTCCGGTATGACGTCATTGTTTTCCCTTTTTTTAATTATCCATTCTATACGAAACTTATTACCAACACCCGCACACCTTTTTCCTAAGAATTAGTATCTTTTTCTATTTCTTATATTCAGTTGTGCAAGAAAGGAGAGCCATCTGGTGATCTCTTGGTGAGTTATGGCTTGATAGGTGAAGCAGTTAAGGTTTATGAGGATTTCGAGTTATGGGATACTGTAATATATTGTTACTGGTATGATCAATGATTTACATTGTTTCCTTTTCTCCTTGACATTTCGTCATCTGTCTTCCTTTAAATTTTGTGTACACTCTTATACAAGCCTTTGTGATGCTGAGTAACTTAAATTAAAACAATGTTTGTTTATTTAGGTATTGTGTAACGGTGTAACCTATCCTGTTCTTTATGAAAAGCCTGGTAAGAGTATACATATTAAAGTGACTATTGATTTGTAATTGGATGTTATCAGGGGATCTTTCTGTATTTCCTGAAGAGGATAATGGATCTGTAAATTTCACTGTAAGTACTCTTTCGATTGCTACAGATTCAACATTTTTAACCATTACTTACATGATTCAAATGATCATGCCAATGCATATATTTACAAGTTATTCTGCTGCAAACTATTTTCTTCATTTTACCCTGCTGCATTATTGCCTGGGTGATCAGTCTCTTGTAAATTAGAAATGCAGCTCTGGAACTTGCTCTTGCACAAGCCCCAAGTGCGGCCCTTTCAATGGTTACATATTTAACAATAACCTCCATTATCAGTTTAGTAGATTGTTTTTTTTGCATAGTTGTTAGTAGAGAGGTACTTTTACAACTGGTTGATCTTTTTATTTCTATTTTTGTATTGCATGAAGTATTTTATCAAAAAATCATCTTATTTGACATATAATGAGTGACTTGAGTACTTTATTTTGTTTTTTATTTTTGATAATATGTTATAAGCAAGCTGAATATTTATAGGCAGGCTTCAGTTTGTGCAGTTAACAATGTTTATGATATATTTTTTTATATTCTGCAACAGGAAACAAAGTAGAAGTAATTTTGCGACAGGCAGCAGATGTTGAGGAAGTGGATCACAGAGTTCAAGAATATGAACAGGGTAAGGATTTTATCTTTGATATTTAGAACGATTATTTAGGAAAAAATAATTAAAAATAAGTCATACGTTGCAGGCATTGCTTTCTTTACCCATCAGTTTACACCTCAACACCAAAGTATGACCATGTACCCTTTGACTAAGTTTTCAAACTGAAAATAGATATCATCTACTTCACTATAAATTTGTTATTTGCTTCTCTATACCCCGAGTTGTCCATCCGTTAACTTTTGAGGCAGAACTTTGACATTCATATATAAAAAACCATAACACATTTTGATTTCATAACAGTAACTGAGAATTGCGTATGTGCTCATATCCTATTATGTTAGGAATTAGTTGATAAACAATCAAAACAACCACAATAATATCTAGTAATCTTCTCTGGTTGTAGGCCCCCCCCTCTCTCTCTCTCATGTCCAAGTAATATTTATTTTCGTAACTGTAATTTTTCCTTTGTGCCCATAACAAATTACAATACAAGGTGTGTAAACTGAAGCTTGCAGTTTTTGTTTCTAGGAACGGTCGATTGTGGTGAAAACGAGGATGCTCATGTGATTGGTGACTGTGTTAAGGTATCAGTTTTTATCTTTCGAAATCGGGACAGATCTAATAAATTTGTGTTTAATAATTCCTGATGATTGATAGACCATGCTTACCCCAATGAAGATGAATAATATAGTGCCAGCAATATATTGAAAGGGAGCAAACTGTAATTATGGGTTTGCCATCCTGTAAATTATGGTGCTTTGATAGGCATGCATTTTAGAATATTAAGAGATGATTCCTACATTTTCAATTAATTTGTCTTCATCACTGTGATGTTAAAAAAGGAATAATTCAAATCTTCTGGTAAATTATTCAAAATATACTATTATTTACTCTCAAGTGAATTTATTTTGCAGCATGTTCTTCGTGAATTACCTTCATCTCCCGTTCCTGCTTCTTGCTGCAATGCTTTGTTGGAAGCTTATAATAAGTGATTAGACCACTTCTTTGAAAACTGCGTATAGGGGTTCTGAGCTAGTGAAAAGCCACAACTGCTTATAATTTGCAGCATTGTGTTGCTTTTGTTTTTTTACTTTGTTCATCAAGTGTTCTTAAACTGGAGATTATTTGACGGTTTTAAATTATGATGTATAGTTTGTTATAAATACGATTATCTTATTTGATTCATTAATATATTATTGACAGGTATTTGTCTCTGGTCTCTTGCCTCCACATTTCTAATTTATGGCGTTAATATCTGTCAATTTACCATTCACTAGTTTAAGCATTTATGTCAGTTAGTATCTTTTATGTCAGACAGCTTCATATGTGCTTAGGCCAACCATCCGTGTTCTGTAGTTCATGGAATGGTCACCTAGTACTTCATGTAGAATTGATTCTTTCAGTACACATGAGGTGGAATCATTTAGGACAAATGGATCGGAATGTTCGAGAGCTTCGAGACAGTATCAAGGTGATGATGTCCAAGTTGGCGGAAAAGAATCCGGAGCTGCAGATTGATATTGAAGAGCTGAGCAAGCTGCAGCCACCAAGTGAGTAGCCACCAAGTGATGCAACTGGAACAAGCAAGCAGCCACCAAGTGATGCAACCGGAGCAAGCAATTCCAGTCCTTGATCCTGCATATCGTAGTTATAATGATGCCTTTTGCGATATTAGACCATATATGGTACTTTTTAAAAATGTTTTAGTGGTCGTAGACTGTAAATGAAGTACTTCGTTTTATTTAAGTAGAATCAAGTCGGAATGTTGGAATTAATATTGGCATTATTTAGTGCTTGTATGACTGAAAGTATGTATTCAAGTTTTCTAAGTAGTTTTTGACTTGGCTTGCATATGGGGTTTTGGTTTTTGTGTTGTTGTGGTTGGATTTGAACTATATTGGGATGTTATAATTTAGGCAAGAACTTGTCAATTTTTTTTACTAAACATGTTGCCTTAGCCTAAAATAATGTTAAGCAAAAATAAATCAAAAGATGTTGCTATAGTCAGGTAAGTGTTGGCAAAGATAAGAAATGTTAATAAAATTGGTGTTGCTATAGACTGAGACTATCTTGCCATAAGAATTAAGGTAACATCAAATTTGTGTTGCCTTTAAAAACTCAGTGTTGCCATAAACTTAAAGCCAACACCGGTTCAGATGTTGCAATTGACATTATAATGTTGCCATAGAGGTCTATAACAACACATTTTTGGTGTTGGCATTGTTCTGTAAAATGTGTTGGCAAAACATCAAAGGCCACATGCAAATTTCCAACACCCTCAAAATTGACCAAAGTGTTGTCTTAAGCTTTGTGGCAACATTTTTTTAGCATTTTTCACATTTTTTTTGATGTTGCTGTAGGTCATTTATGTGGTAGTGGCCTTAAGGCATTTGTGCATGATCTGTTGCGTCGGTCATTGATACAACCGACCCTTTTGACAATTTGTAGCGTCGGGCTTTAAAACGCCGACGCCTAAAATCACATATAGCGTCGGTCTTTATAATGCCGATGTTGTAGCTTCTACGTACAACATCGACATTTAAAATGCCGACGCTGTAAGTTTGGTTTAAAGCATCGGCTTGTAAATGCCGACGCTACAAATTTGGTTTAAAGCGTCGGCATTTAATTGCCAACGCTGTAGATTTGGTTTAAAGCGTCATCTTCTAAATTCCGACGCTATAGGTTGTGATTTTTTTTAAATAATTTTTAGAAAAATTTTAAATAATAAAAATTTTAAGTATAGTTATAAAATATTAAATAAAATTAATAAAATTGTGGATGGGAAATTATTAAAATCATTAAAAATAGTAAAAAATTAAATATCTATGATAATATATACTAAACTCTAAATTCTTTTAAAATATAAAAGAAATTAAATAAAATAATTTTATAATTACAAAAGAATTGATATTTCACCAAAAATTCTAACAATAAATTAACTAATTAATTTAAATATTAATAATTAGTAGATTTAAAATGTTTGTTTTCAATTTTTGAAAATTAATTGAAATTTTAATTTTATATAAATAAACACACAGATGTTAACAATCAGTGGATAATGCACTAAATGCAAATACTCCCCCGGCCGGGTCCATAATACATGTCTTTTTTAAAAAAATCTTCCATAATAATTTTTTTAAACATAAATAATAATTTTCATCCTTACCTACATTAATTATATTGTATATTATAATGAAAATTAATCATATAATATATAATTGTGTAGAGAATAGATATGTACAAGTGTTGTGCGATAATTAATCTCCAAGGGAGTATTTTTTTAAAAAATATTTTGAAAAACAAAAATTAAAAATAACTAACTTATAACAAAGAAACTAATAAATAATATTTATAAAAGCATTGTCATATATATATATATGTTACGGGTGTATATTTATTTATCTGTAGTTAGTGTCGGGTTTTAAAATATAAATTATGAATTTTTTAGAAATATAATTTGTAGTTATGTAATTTAATAATTTTAAATTTTAGTATTTATTTGATATCTTTAATAAATAAATGAAAAAATCTAATTAATTTTTTGAAAAATATTGGTATATAATTAGTACAAACAAGTATTATTTTAAAGTAAGTCTATAAGTATTTTAAATATTTAAAAATTATTTGTTTTTTATTAACAAAGCGAAAGGGACTACCCTGTTCTTCCCCGCCGTCTTCTTCCCCGTTAATCTCTATCTCTCGGACTTAATTGAGAGAGAGAGACAGAGCGAGACAGAGATCCTTTGTGAGATATTACTGGTTCAAATTCTACTCTGTTGTTTTATCTCCGTGCTTCTCTAAACATATTACTGTAATACACACACATACTTATGTTTGTATGTATATGTATGTATAATATAGGGTTTTGAACTTGTGATACTCAATTAGTTGATTAACTTGATTACGAAATTCTTCTCGCAGATAGAGAATCTGATTCTACTTAAGTCTCCGAAATCGGGCATCAGTTCTTTTCCGGGTCTGCTAATTGGGTTGCTCGGTACACATCTATTGCAGGTACGTATATGGAGTTCAATTAAGCTTTGGTTTTTTACTTAAGTTGTTTGTGTATATTTAAGGGGTTTGTATGTATATATATGGTCAATATTAACTGGTTTGTATTCTTAATATGATAGCATCCAATTAAAAGTCTAAGCTTTTTTATTCTTGGTAATCTTATTCTTATTCTGTTTGAATTCATTATTTTGTTTGAGTTTATTGCTTAAAAGTATGATTTTATACCTTATTACCCATTATAAATATTAGGCATCTGGTGGGAAATATGTCTTCTAATATGCTTGTATGTATTATTTGGTGAATCTTGTATATTTATAATGTGAATTTTTCTTTTTTGTCCATGAAATGCTTCTAAATTCTTTAAAATTGCCACATGTCGTCCTTCCGCATTTGATATATTAGCTCCATAGAATTCATCCTCTTTATAAGCATGAGGCTTCGGTTTTTATTACTCACCTATTGTATTGCATCTTTAAGTGTAGCTGCAGAGATTGCAGTAGTTGAGTTTACATCAAGTTTCTCGCTTAAGAAAGGCGGGGAGCCATCACCTGTAGCATGTTCATGAACACCTCTGGGAGCCTCAAGAGTTGAAAACGTTGATCTCTTCATAAAATTGATATTGTTTTCTGCTACACGCGGAGGTAGTCGCTGTTTGGTAAGATGTGATCTAGGATTAATCACAAATAGCTTTTCACTGGAAATAGAGCTTTTCAATACTAATTTCAACACCAAATTGCATTGTAGAAGTAGATAAGTTAAAATTGGTTTCATGTCGTTAAGCACCTCAGCTTAGAACCAGGACACCTCACCTGATTAGAAGGATCACTATAAAATATTAGAATTAAATGCATTGAGAGCTTATTTTTATTGAATCTATTTTAAATATAAAATCCTCATAATATACTATGAGTCCAAGTCAAGAAATTGGTTGAAGGTGAGGATAGTCTTAGAGGCAACCAATTCTTTTTACTAATCAATGATGTAAAATTAGAGCCATGTAAATGTTGTTATGTATGAGCTAAAATGAGCAGAGCAGAGGAAATTATTTAGCTCGTCTTAGGTGTAATTATGTTTACGACTTCGATGGAGTTGAGAGGCTTATTTGTAAGAGATGTTATTAAATTTTAATTATCTTCTTTAATTTTTGGGATTAAGGCTAGTAGCATAGCTTAATTTAGGTGTAATTATGTTTTCATCTTCGATGAAGTTGAGAGTCTTATTTGTATGAGATGTTGTTAAATTATAATTATCTACTTGATGAGTCTAAGTTGATAATGTTGTATACTTGTATGTATGTAGGAAAATTACAGTATGTGCTTGATTTCAGTTAGACGGTAGTCGATTGGTTTTCTAATATTACTAATGTCTTATTGGCTGAAGCTGTATGCTATGTTGTGTTCTAATGTTGTCCATTGTAATGGCTTAATGTTCAGATTTGTCTAGTCTTTTGTTGAGTTGTGTGTTTTACTATGTTATTTGAATTTGCGTTTAAGAGGTATCTGTTATCTTTTTCGTAAATGTTGTCTACACTTGGGAATGCCGGGACAAAGGTGCAATATATACTTTTCTTCCAAGATTGGTATATTTAAATTTTCTAAATTTACTGTAATATATAATTTTAAAGTTATACAATTTAATTTTTTGTTTTATAGTATTTTTGGTATTTTAGTATTAATTGTATAATGAAACAGGTTTATAGAAAATATATAAAATATCACTAGAAAACAGGAAAAAAATTAATTTTTAGTGATAAAAAGCATCGGCATTCTAGCTAACCGACGTTATTGATGAGAAGCAAGTGTGTCGACATTTCTGCTAACTGATGCATTTGGTGAGAAGCAATAGCATCGGTTAACAAACAGGTGAACCAGCGCAATAAGTGACAAGCAAGTGCATCGGCATTATAGTGAACCGACGTAATAGGTGAGAACCAATAGCGTCGGCATTGGATATAACCGACGCAATTAATCAAACCAAAAACGTCGGCATTTTGTCTAACCGACGCATTGCAAGGCGACAAACAACATCGGTTATATCTATCACACCGACGCTATAAGTCAACCTACAGCGTCGGTTGATTAACCTATGACATGTGTCATTTAACCGACGCAATTAATGTTTCTGTGTCACTCGTTTACCTGACGCTGTAGGTCCATACCTATAGCGTCTCCCACACTTACTTCGCCACTTGACCGATGCCTTAGTGTTCTTTTAACCGACGCTAAAAGTCTAGTCCGCACTAGTGACAACTGATTTAAATTCGACTGGGGTTACAGTTTACATACATTCAATATTTTATTTTAAAGAATAGTACAAGAAAATAAGATTAAATACAACTGATTTAAATTCGACTGGCCTCGGTCGAATTCAAATGGTCGTATTTAAATAGTCATATTTACAAACAATTTTAACCGAAAATTGTCAAAATTAAAATGGTCGAATTGAGCCCTAATAAAAAATTGAAGAGAATTTTCCCGCAAATGATTTATTTGGTACTCCTAAATTCAACCGATTTCGATCAAATTTTATATTTAAAAATGGCGGGAAATTTCCAACCCTTTTCGAAGTTTTATTTCAATGAAATTCAATAGTATTTATGATTTTTCAGAATTTTAATTTTTATTAAAAAAATTACTTAAATGTTAGTGAATATTTTGAAATTATGAATATGTGAGAGAATAAAAGTTATACAAATAAAAAGATTTAGTTCTTGAAAAAATAAATTATGCGCTATAAGAATTTTCAAATTTCTTTATTTGTTAAAAAATAAAACTGATGCTAGTTAGTTGTAATAGTCAAACTGATGCTTGACTTTGACTTTTAAAATAATGAATAAAATAAAATTATTTTGATTTGAAAATTTGGTTATATCACTAATATATATCGGTTGACATCCATACGGTTGGATCGATGAAAAATATTTTAAAAAAAAATCAAAACACCAATTCAGGACTAAACACTATGTAGTTGTACTAGTCAAACTGATATTTGATTTTTAAAATGGCAAACTAAATAAAATTATTTTGATCTGAAAATTTGGTTATATTAATAATATATATCTATTGATATCCATATGGTTGGATCGATGAAAAATATTTTTAAAAAAAATCAAAACACCAATTCAGGACTAAACACTATATAGTTGTACTAGCTAGTAAACTGATGTTTGACTTTTAAAATGACAAACCAAATAAAATTAGTTTGATTTGAAAATTTAGTTATATCACTAATATATATATATATATATATATATATATATTGACATCCATACAATTGGATCGATAAAAAATATTTTTAAAAAAATTGAAACACCAATTCATGACTAAACACTATGTAGTTGTACTAGTCAAACTGATGTTTGACTTTTAAAATGGCAAACCAAATAAAATTATTTTGATCTGAAACTTTGGTTACATCACTAATATATATATCAATTGACATCCATACGGTTGGATCGATGAAAATATTTTTTAAAAAAATCAAATTACCAATGCAGGACTAAAACTAGTTAGCTATGCTAGTAAAACTGATGTCTAACTGTTAAAATGGTAAACCAAATAAAATTAATTTGATCTAAAACTTTGGTTATATCACTAATATATATATTTATTGACATCCATACGGTTGGATCAATGAAAAATATTTTTAAAAAAATCGAAATACCCATTCAGGACTAAACACTATGTAGTTGTACTGGTGAAAGTGATGTTGACTGTTAAAATGACAAATCAAATGAAATTATTTTGATATGAAATTTTGGTTATATCATTAATATATATTTATTGACATCCATATGGTTGGATCGATGAAAAATAAATTTCAAAAAATTGAAGCACCAATTCATAGCAATTTTTAAAATAGACTTTTTACTTTTTTTCTATTAATAATTTTTTTGAAGTTTTTTTTACTTGAATATAAAGTAATTGTAAAGTAAGAATTTTTTTTTGAATTGAAGAAAATTTTTTAAAAAAATTATTAATTAATTTAAGGTAATTTATTTTGTTTGATACTTTTCCAAAAGTTAAATAAAATTTAATTTATTTTAAAATTACATCTACTAATTATGTGTAATTGAAACAATTCAACTTCCCAAATTTAACTCTTTTCATAATCTTATCCCCTCACCAATTTAACAATTTAATCTAATGACATTTTTTTAGAAAATCAATGACTAAAATCAAATCAATTCATTCATTTTTTAAATTAATTTAAATAGGCCAAATTTCAAGTCCGATTCACAGACCAATTTTAAAGCCCAGTAAATCAAAAGTTCAAAACCCTATACTTCATTCCTATTTAACGTGCTCTGTGCCTGCGTCTCCACCCTCACATGGCTGCAAGTCTCTCCTACTTATCTTTTGAGCGATTCAGTTTCTATAGTTATCGATTCTCTGTATTTGTTGCGACCCCCCGTCTCTCTCTCTCCTCCGAGGTAAACCCTGCACCCCGAGATAAACCATTTTTGTCCGAATAATGTGTATATAGGTGTGTTGATAGTGGAGGATGTGGAAGAAGACGTCATAATAGCAGCGTCGGTAATAACATCGTCCACAATACAAATTTTCATCATCACACACAACATGTTTGTTGAAATGCCTAGCTGAAAAAATAAATGACTTTAGTGTATTATAATAGTAATCATCGTATTGTTTGAGCCAATGGAGCTGGTTGTGTTGATGTTGCGCTTTTTTATTTATATTTTAAACATTTTTGTTGCTCAAGTTGCGGATGATAATGTATTTTTTTGTTAAATATATGATAGGTTTCGGAGAGAGGCAGGAGAAAGCCTATGAATTCGATTAAGAAGCTTTCTATATTATTAGTCACGTTTAGATCAATGAATCTGTCATTGCACGTACGTATATTTGTGGTAACAACACTCAGCCATGTTTGAATATCAACGGGTGTACTTGATATGGTTGTATCAAGAGTTTTGTTGAGCTTATAAGCTGTGAGATCATAAAATACTAAACAGGTTGACAATGCAGATCGACCTTAGGCTCAAGTGATTTGATGAATTGCAGTGCAGAATTGACCTGTTGTAAGGCTGTTTCTTTAGCTTCTGTTAAGAACTGTTGTCTGGAAATAGAAGAAGTGAGTTTCGGAGTTCGATTCATGTGGTATTTGCATCAGCTTTAACAAATACCAAGTCAGACCTAAAAATTAGTTACAAATTGTAAAATGAAATTAGCAACAATAGTTTCTGCTGTTTTTTTGAAATTGGTGTTTGTTAAAATTGATAGAATTCAGTCGAATTGAGGAAAGTGTTTGATTTGTTCAAATTCAGAATAGTTATTTGGACCAGATTCGGTTGAATTAAGAATTTAAGCGGGATTTTGAATTTTTGGGTTGGATTTTATTTTTATTTTGAATTTTTTTGCGGCCTTTTTGAATTTTCAGCAAAAATTTTAATTGTTTGGGCGGGGTTTTTAAATTTTTTCAATTTTTCTAATTATTTGGCGGGATTTTCAAATTTTAGATGAAAAATTAAATTTGACAGTTCTCGGTCGAATTTCTTCGGTTGAATTTATGCGGTCGTAAATATCCGGTCGTAATTAGCTAGTCGAATTTTGTTAAATACGACCGAATTCCTAAATTCGACTCCCTTTATTACAACCGATTCGAAATCGGTCGAATTTAGTTAAATTCATCCGAATTTAGCCTTTTTTGTTGTAGTGGAAAACGAAAATGTAACTTTTTATTTGTTTACATATTTTGAGTGGGAAACTGGGTTTTATGTCAAAGGTCTGATACATACATGACCATCAATATTTATGTAATAATTGCCAATATTTAAAATAAATAATAATATTTTATTCTATAACACTTAATTATTTATATATAGAATTTTATCTATTCGTAAAAAAATTCACAAACAATTTTTTTTGTAAGTCATGTTATAAAGAGCGGCTCATATACTTCATTTTTATAGATAATTAAACAAGGAGGGAGGGACGACCAGGTTGGGGCGATTTATATATTTAATTTTAGTGAATTTGAAGATTTGAAAATTAATTTTTAAAACAATCTAAATTCAAAATTTTTCCCATAAAATTATTATTATTATTATTATTGTTGTTGTTAATTTATTTTGTCTAAAAGTGGTAAACTAATTGTAATACTTTCATACTGAATATATAGTTATGACTATTTACATGTACATGTAAACTAATTTAGAAGAAATGCAAAGAAAATAATAGTGACAACATGAATGGGGGACAAGAGTTGCTAGCCACTGAAGTAGCTCACGGTAGCCAAGATGGTTGCGGCCGACCCTCCACCTTCCCTGCCGTGCCGCGTGTTTCTTGTTTCCTCGACCATTGTCCCTCACAAGTTAATTCCAAATAATAGCTGTATTTTGAAAATACAATATTTTAACTTAGCAATTTATATTACATGATAACTATGATCTATTTTTTACTCGATTAAAATGTAGATACTTACACAGCCCTTCTCATATTAAACTTTAGTGAGACACACGACCTTTTTGTTTTGGTTTTCTTAATCACTAATTTAGTTGCTAGTACGTTAGCCAACAGCAATTATATTCAAGATTTGTTCAAGCAAGTTGAGAAACAAACGCATATAATTGCAAACAAGAACCGAGCAAGCGTAAACTACATACTGTATCATCCCAAGTTACGGAACTCTCATTTTTTCTCTACTTGAAAGTAATGTCAAGTCACCGAGTGTGCTCAAAGTTGGTTCAAATTTATCAATACCTGGGGATTTGTTTGAATCTACTCTTTTATTTTCCTCAAAAGATATATTTGTAGATTAATTTAGAACTACGTCGGATATGAACGAGAGATTAAGCGCTAGTTATTAATGCAGATTTTCAAATTAAATATTAAACCCGCGCGGTTCACTACTTGAGATGTACTCAACAGAACTGTAATTATATAAAACTGTACAAATTATTTAATTAGTTGAGATGTATATAATTTTTGCCTCCTTTAACGTATTTCGCACTTTTATTCGTCAAAACTGCAAATTACTTAACATGTGTATGCGCTTGCTTCAAATCTATCTAGCTAGGGCAGGGAGGTACTAGAAATGCAGATCACTTGTTTGCTTCTTGTTTAAAGTCTGATGATTACATTTAACTAGTTTACCTAGTATTACTTTTTCAATTAACGTTTACTCTTTCATTTAACGTTTATCAATACGTCATCTTTATACAAAAAAAAAGTGATAATTACACATGTACATTTAACCATATCAAAATTTTCACAAATCATTATATTGTAAATGGAAGGAAAAAAATCTAATTATCAGATGAAAATGCTTTTACTAAAGAGAGATCTATCAAACATGAAATAAAATTAAGTCAAAGTAAGAGTTTATAGTCAAATAAAAAATTTGGGATATATAGCCATCAATTAATAGACTATTTGAATATATGTATAATATTTATATTTATCAGAATTAATTTCTATATATATCATTTTCACTTAGTAACTGTGTAAGAAAACAAATTATATATGACGGAAAAACCTAGTAATCCATTCGAAATAGTCATTTCTTTGTTTTAAGGTTGTTTTAAAATCTATAATTAACAAATTTATTATTTAAAGAAAAAAAATGATATTTCAACTTTTAAGATTTTCATTTTAAATAAAATTTTAAAAGAACAAACCTTATCCTCTAAATAAAAGGAAAAATAAAAAAATAAATTTAAAATTATAGTCTATTTCCTTAATACACATAAAAAGTTAAAGGAATTATTAATAGATTCAAGTTAACCACTATGTAAGGTTTATTAATTTTAATACCATTCATAGTCTTTCTCTTTTAATTAAGAGCCAAAAGTTGTTGAATTATTTAATCTAAACATGTTTAAATAAATATAGTTGTTAGTTATTATTGGATTTAGTCAGTTAGTTAGTAGGAGCGTGTCTTTAGGAGGCAATAACAGTAGTGGAGTAGAGGAGGGAGTCTGTTTCAAGCAGTTCCTGATTTTTAGGTTGCTTTGTATTTTCAGTTTTAAATAGTCTGTAATGTTTGCATGAATAATAAGTTTCTGAGTTGTACGTTCTTCTTGTCTTCAATACATACAAAGTGAGTGAGTACAGGGGTATCGGTATTATATTTGGTATCAGAGCGACAATGATCATTCAAAGCACTGGGTCTAAAAATTCACGATGGAGAATCCTAAACCGAAAGAAAACTCGATTGGATTCAGCTATCCAATGTTAACGAAAATAAACAGCGGTGAGACAACAGACAGCCCACCACGGAAGTTCAGATCATTGGGGGAGTTGTATAACGAGACTGAGGTCATAGAAATGTTAGACGAACTTATGATATTGAAGGTAGAAGAACCTGCATCGTACAGCGAAGCATATAAGGAATTAAAGTAGCGAGAAACAATGCATGTGGAGTTTGAAACTATTGAGAAAAATCAGACCTTGGTACTTACTGATTTTCCAGCAAGACAAAAACCCATAGGTTTAAAATGGGTATATAAATTAAAGAAGGATTCGGATGGCAATATTGTGCAGCACAAAGCTCGCTTAGTGGCAAAGGGGTATGTACAAAGAAAATGGATAGACTACAATGAAGTTTTCGCACCAGTAGCACGTATTGAGACTATAAGACTATTGTTAGTACTTTCAGCAAAAGAAAATTGGGAAGCACATCATCTCGATGTTAAGTCAGCATTTTTGAATGGAGACTTACTCGAAGAGGTGTACATAATTCAATCTGAAGGTTTCACAAAGGAGGGACAAGAGCACAAGATGTATAAATTATTGAAGGCATTATATGGTTTACGCCAAGCCCCTAGAGCATGAAATGCTAAATTGGATAAGTGTCTCAAAGGCCTGGGTTTCAAAAAGTACCTACACGAGCAGGCCGTGTATACCAAGAGTACGAAGGAGAGTGCTTTGATAGTCGGGGTGTATGTTGATGATTTGCTAGTGGCTAAGTCTAATATTGATAAAATCAACAAGTTTAAGAAACAAATGAAGGTGTATTTTGAGATGAGTGATCTTGGGTTGTTGTCGTATTATCACGGAATTGAAGTAAAGCAAGGTAAAATGCACACAACTCTGAAACAGTCAGCTTATGTTAAAAAATTACTAGAGAAATCGGGTATGCAGAATTGCAACTTGTCAAGGTTTCCAATGGAGCAGAAATTGCATCTGGACAGGGATGAGACCGGGAAGACTGTAAATGCTACCGAGTACAGGTACATTGTTGGGATTTTAAGATATATAACACACACAAGACCTGATATCTCATACGCTGTAGGTGTTGTGAGTAGATTTATGGAGCGTCCAACAATCAAACATCAACAGGATGTGAAGCATATATTAAGATACATAAGTGGTACAGTAGATCACGGACTGGTATACACTAGAGATGAGAGCAAGAAATCGATAATTGGGTTCTCAGATAGTGATCTGGCTAGGGACGTAATAGACATGCGTAGCACAGGGGGGATGTGTTTCTACTTGAATGGTAATTTGGTGTCATGGGCATCTCAGAAGCAGAGAGTTATATAATTGTCATCTTGTGAGGCTGAATATATGGCAACAACCATTGCAGCATGTCAAAGTATTTGGCTTCATGGATTGTTAAGTGAAATAGTGGGACAACAGATTGGAGCAGTGGTTTTATCTGTGGACAATCGATCAGCCATTGAGTTGATAAAAAATCCTGTTCTGCACGGGAGGAGCAAACATATCGACGTTAGGTTCCATTTCATTCGAGAATGTATTGAATGCGGGGAACTGGTTGTTAAGTACGTGACCACGCAGGAGTAAAGGGCAGACATCTTGACCAAGGCGTTGGGAAAAACTAAATTCGATGAAATGAAGAAACTGATTGGAGTTGAGGATGTTGCAGTAGTAGAGAACAAGCAGGCATGAGTTGGTCCATGTTTAGATTAGGGGGGAATTTGTTGAATTATTTAATATAAACATGTTTAAATAAATATAGTTGTTAGTTATTATTGGATTTAGTCAGCTAGTAGGAACGTGTCTTTAGGAGGCAATAACAGTAGTGGAGTAGAGGAGGGAGTCTGTTTCAAGTAGTTCCTGGCTTTTAGGTTGCTTTGTATTTTCAGTTTTAAATAGTCTGTAATGTTTGCATGAATAATAAGTTTCTGAGTTTTACGTTCTTCTTGTCTTCAATACATACAAAGTGAGTGAGTACAAGGGTATCAGTACTAGAAAAGTTAAGAGAACTCCGACGAACTTTATATATTCTTTGCTTAATTTATTTTTATTCGTTTCCGAATACATAGTTAGAGTTCCCAAAGCTGTCCTGTCAAGAGATCAAAATAAAAAAGATATTTAGGGATAAAAATATATCGGGAAAGAGAGAATAATTGAAAAAGTATTGAACGCCAACTAAAGCAGCCCAACTAATTAAAGAACAAAAACAAAACACAATCGCTGAGAAAGATTTAGTATGAAATAAATTTGAACAAAGTTAATCAACGGCCACAAAAAAAAGGATGAAAGTATAGAACCACTGTTTTCTACTTAAGAGATCCCATGAATTTTGATTTTTCTTTTTTTATACTAATAAATATTCTTATTATCGGATTTCTTTGCCTATCTTTATTATAAATCGTTGTCGTAAAGGACAATTATATTTTCAAAGAGTGGAGGAAGAATAAGAGGACAACGTAGAATTCAAATTTGCAATTTTAATGTCAAAGGGATAGATATTACCCCTTGGATGTACTCAACATTATAAAATGTAAGTGAATTAAAGTTTAAACTCAAGACAAATATCAGTAGCTAAATAAAATATATAATGAATGTCATAATCATGCTTAAATAACATATGCCGACCTGTGATTCTGATGGGTGGTTTGATTATTGACTCTATATCATCACGATCAATATACATATACAAAATTAGGTTTAGCAGGGCAGTTTGTTGTTTTTTGCGACAACATTAGCACAATCATTCGTTATCATTAATAATTAACTTTCTGTTTAGTTTAGTCACGATTAAAACTCTTGATTATGTTTGATCATACATCTCATAATAAAATATAAAATACTCAATCCGTTTTAAATTATATGTCCATTTTTGGAGAAAAAAATGTAAAAATGTTTAAATACGGTTTATCTTGGTTCACGTGTTTTGCATGCTATTGCGTGAGCCCGTGGGTTTACCCGTAGCGGCTGCGGGTTCCATATGAAAAAAAAATAAAAAAATAAAAAAAATGTAAAAATGTAATTTCAAATTAGTTGACCACTTCAGCTATCAAGATAAGCTTATGAGTCCAAAATTAACTCTATTCCACATATCTCAAATTTATATTTCCAAGGTTAACCATATATCACATATTAAATTCATTTAATGCAATTAATTCAATTTTTTCTTATCAACGTTCACTTTTTTTTCAAAGTAGACATGTAATTTGAAAATGAAGGAGTATTAGCTAATAAAAATTTAATTGAGATTTTTGTTATGATTCATTTCTTAGAAGAATATCATGATTTCGTAGAATATACAAATATAACCAAAAGAGACTTAACAAAAATAAAAGGCTTAATTTCTTAGAACAATAGTAAAAAAGTCATACGATATTTACACTAATAATCGAGTCGAATAAACATTAAATTATAATCGTGCATTCTCATGAATAGACAGTGAAATGATATTTTAAAGATAGTGTATATACATGTACAAGTATCCACCTCATGCATTTTTGTTGAATTACTAGTGTCATTTTCGTCATGTTCCGATTGAGCTGTCGTTTGAGCTATCGACTGATGTGACTCGACTTACACCATTTTTGTGTCGTTTGTAATTTAGAATAAGTAGGGTATCATTTTACGCAAAGGATCAGGGGCTTACTTCTATTTTATTTCGCTAATATTATGAAAAATGAATTTGGTTTAGAGTTGTCTAACAACTAAATTAACTAGTACGCAAGGAAAAGTTTTGTTTGTAAAAAATTAAATAAACATGTTGGAAAGCTTGTAAATCCACCCTAAACTCATGACACAATTCTAAAATTCGTCATATATGTTCCGAAAGATACCTATAGAGAACCTGACATGACCACGTAGAAACAAGTCCTGATATCCGTATAAACCCATGACCACATAAAAAGGTTAAAACGAATTACACACTTATACAACTAATCTCATGACCAAATAGAAAGATTAACTGACTTTATAGAGATAGAAATCACAAAACATATTTGGATGACCACATAGCATAGTTAATTCATGCATCTTTATAAGCATTGATGTATATATAGGCACAATCAAAAACACATCTCAGAAAATCAAAACTGCATAATTGTCATTAATTTTAGGGCTTCAAAATAACTATCCAATAATAATAATCTAGCCAACCATAATTATATTAAAATTTACAAGGTTCATGAGGAGATTAAAATACAATAAAAAGTGTAGAGAACGAAAAATTATCTTTATATTGTTAATGTTGAAATCTCCAAGCATAAATTCGTTCTTCTCCTCTTCTTGACTTCTCCTCTTGGTGGCTATGGATACGTATCTCTAGTAATATAAACCTAATATATAAAAAGTATTTTTGATGTTTTTAGGAATAAACAAGAGTTTCCCAAATCAAAAAGGTTTCCAAGGTCAAAATTTGTGGTTAACTTTTCTCTGTTGTTACTGGGCTGATCCAACTGGATTTTTAAGTCTGGACCATTCTCTAACGAAATAGAATCTCATTATCTTCGCGTGGGCTGTTGAATCTCCCTAATCCAATATAAAAAACTCAAGATACAATCCAAAAACCGAGTCTCGCGCAAATAGTCCAACAAATCCAAATTTTCTTCTAATTTAGCTCCAATACTTTCCAATTTAGAATTCTTTGCTTCCTATAATAAAATATTACAAACTAATTAATAAAGGTCCAATTAAATAAAAAATATAATTAATATGGGAACAAAAATCATCCAATATATATATGTAAATTATATCAAATATCCCCCACACTTAGCATTTTGCACGTCCTCGGGCAAATAAGAGAAATAAAATAATTCTATCTAACTATCTAACTTCACTTTCGTAGATGACACGATTGCATTGAACATATGAACAAGCCATTAAACCCCTAGACAACCCTAGTAAGACGAGTTATATCTCCTGAGGGTTTATAGATAATATACCCACAAAATGTACCCAGCCCATGCAATACAATGGTCCCCAAGAAATGGAGGACTGCAACTACCTACATGAATGAAACTAGATGATTACAAATGATCTCAAACATAATAGAGTATGATAGGTCAGCAATAATCTCCTGAATGCAACAAGTTCAACACATCAATCTCACACTAAAACATCGCCACATAGTAAACACAAGTGTAGAGTGTGCATATGTGTTTTGATTCACAAAATGCTCTCTACTAAACCAAGAATAAAGACACATAAGCTTTAACATGACAAGTCACGCGAGTTTATAGCTCCCAAGTTAATCACTAGAATAGATTTTAAACACTTCATTACTTAAGACTAGCCATCATTCGAGTTTAGTAAGAGATTTATTATGTCTTCTTTTATTGTTAAAATACTACTAACTATACACATATGATTTTTTATATGCTTGGTCTAAGGTCAGGAAGCTCCTCAGGGTAAGTGAGTTATGACCACTATAAGACTTCACAAGCTAGGTCCAAGGTCGGGTGGCTTCTCAAGGTAAGTGAGTTACGACCACTCTCGGACTTCGCCAATCTTATTATACACGCATATGTATTAAGTGGTTTATTTTAACTGTGCAATGGTCAAGATCCCTAAAGATTTATGCACTAATACCCATATAACGAGTGTTGGGTCAGCAATTCAAAACCATAAAAGGATTTAGGTTGCTAGGAATAAAGTCCCCTTAGACTTAATTACTCGAGTATTAATGAGCCCAACCTAGTCAATTATACCAATTTTTTTGTACGTGTAATTTATTGCTACTATTCATAATTTTTTTTCTCTTTTTAATTAATTTTTTTTGAAATACATTTACATCCCACAGCTTTCCTCAAACTTTAGCATTTACGTACTAAGCTAAAAAATGAATAGTCAAAATTCTAATTACCAACAAATGGATATTCCTCAAAAAATAAGGATATCAAAGTCTTAGTTCAAGAGTGTTGTGCAAGACATGCCTGTATTATAACAAGACTAAGTCATATTGACAACCCTAAGATTTAGTTGTATGATAGTCTAAATCTGTATTTTGTATTGTATTACTTGAGGCTGTAAAAACGTTAAAGATCAAACTGGAGTATTTTTCAATGAACATTCTCCAACCTAAGAATAAACTCTGGAAGAAGATCAACAAGATTATGCCGTAGAGAAAATGTGAAGAAGCTTAGTTGAATAAATCTGTTTTAGGAAAAATGTTCTAAGTCAAGATATCTACAAGTCATAGATCAAGTCATATAGAGAAGTCATTCGAGGACTCTAGAATGACTTATCGAGAAGTTCAAAATGGCTTATAGAGAAGTCTCAGAGATATCGACAAGTCAAATGAAGATATGAAGATTGGAGATGTCGACAAGTCAAATTATCATTAGAGATCTCAGAGATATCTAGTCAAAATGTATATAGAGATCTCTAAGCTATCGACAAGTCATTTCTGCATATAGAGAACTCAGAGGTATCGACAAGTCAAAATGAAGATATGTAGATTGGAGATATCGACAAGTCAATTTCTCATTAGAGATCTCAGAGATATCGACAAGTCAAAATACATATAGAGATCTCAGAGATATCGACAAGTCATTTCTACATATAGAGTTTTGGAGACCTCGACAAGCCAAGTTCACTCATAGAGAAGTCAGAGACCTCGACAAGTCAAAGACTCTTATAGAGAACTCAGAGATCTCGATAAGGCATTATACTTATTGAGATGTCAGTTCTCTATAGAACAAACTGGAGATCTCGATAGGAACCTCAAGTACAGAATGCAGACAAGTTAAACATTCAAGATTATCAATAAAAAAATAATCTAATCACTTAGATTGAAAAGTCTATAAAAGCAGCTTGAAGAGTGCAAGATCAAGGGCCAAGATTAACTGACAAAGGAAGGTCACATGCCTACAATATTTGCAAGGATTCACTAAGCCAGAAATGGAAAGCTGTATAGATAACTTAAAGTAGGGTTTGGTACATCTTATTGCATATTGTGTAAACCCGTGTCTACTAATCTATAAATTAAACACTGGCCTTTTATTTTTAGAAGTAACAAACAGATTTAAATTTTCTTGGACTCTCTCAAGGAAGAAGATGAGTTCTTATATTCTTAATAACCCATAAATTGTAGAGTGAGTTTTGAAATACTGTGTTTATTGTGCATGTTTTTTGTATTCTACTGAACATAGTATCTCTATAATTAAACTACTTTGTTCACCACTAAAAATCAAGAAAACACATTCACCCCCATGTATTGTACTCAATATCTAACAAAGAGCATAAGGAAATAAGTTATGTACTAGTGATACTACGCATTGTAACATCAAGTAATCATAGCAAGACTTAGTTAAAACAAGCTACACATAATATCATCATAGGTCACTGACTTAGAATACTACTAATTCAAGGTCATGCAATGTTATGCAATGATATGCAACTAATATATAATACAACTATATGATTTGATGCAATTTATATGAATTAATTTATGAATATGCAACTTTTTTTTTAATTTTATTAGTAATATTGGATACTGTTAGAAGAAATTGATGATATCAGTATATAAACTATCAGAGTTTATTATTAGTATTTGATATTAGGATTTACTGAAGGTGATGTCATCAGTATAAGTCTATCAGTATCTGATGATCAGCGTTTGATGATCAGTACTTAGTCACATCAGTAGATATCAAAGAAAGAAAGGGATTGTAGAATTCAAGGCGGTGAAGGACGTCACTTATAGAAGCAATCATATATGGATATGTATTAGGATTCCTTATTATAATATAATAGGATTCCTTATTAATTGTGTAACTGTGCACTATATAAGCACATATTAGGTTTACACTATAGATGTAACGAATTGTTATATCTTTTAGATAACCTACCAGCTCTCAAGGATAATTATTCATCCTTTTGAGAGAGTACTTTTGTAACAATTTTTATCTGATTAATATAAAAATTGTTGATTATGTTAAGCTTTATCAAATTGTTTTCATAAACTATATTCACCCCCTCTCCTCTACAGTTGTCTTACGGGCCTAATAATTGGTATCAGAGCTTGTTGTTGATATACAAACAGTTTAAGATCTAAAAATCAATCTTTAATGGAAGATAAAGAACCACGAACGAATCCACCACCACCCCCATCTACACCACAGATTAACAATAATATGAGTAGGTATGAGGCTATCAAGGTTCCAATCCTAAAGGTACATGAATATCCAATATGGAAGGTTAAGATGACCATGTGTTTGGAAGCTACAGATCCTGAATATCTAAGCAGGATTTATGATGGTACTCATAGGCCAATGAAGTTGGTAGTAGCAGTTGCTGGTCACAATGAAAAGATGGTTGATAAACCAAAGAAGGACTATACTGCGGAGGATCTATCATCAATCATGAAAGATACAAAAATAAGACATATCTTGCTTAGCAGTCTTGATATTATTATGTCCAATAGTGTTATTGGATGTAAAACAACAAAGAAAATTTGGAATGCTTTAGAAGTAAAGTGTCAAGGTACTTCTGCTATCAAGAAAAATATGAGAATAATACTTACTCAGAAATATGAGCATTTTGACTCAATAAACAATGAGTCCTTAACTGAGATCTATGATAGATTCCAAAAGCTGTTGAATGACTTATCTCTTGTCAACAAGGAATATGACTTAGAGGACTCAAACTTGAGGTTTCTGCTTGCACTCCCTAAAAAGTGAGACTTTAAGGTCACATCAATAAGGGATAATTATGAACCTGAAAAAATATCTCTACAAGAGATCTATGAAATGTTGAAGACTCATGAACTAGAGATGGAGTAAAGAAATAAGAGAAAAATATCAAAGTCTAGACCAATTACACTTAAAGTTGAAGAGAAGCCAAATGAGAAAGTTAGGAGAAAAGGTCACTCCAAAGGAAAAGTTATGATTGTAAAGTCTGATACCGAGTCATCAAACTCTGATGATGATCCAAACACTAATAGTTAGTCAGATACTGATAGTGATCATGACAATAATGAAGACATTAAAAAAATGGCTACTCTATTGGTTAAAGGCTTCAAGAAGATGGTCTACAATAACTTCAAGAAAGGGAAAAAAATTTCAATAAAGGATTCCAGTTCCTCAAACTCTGATAAGAGGAATGACAGAAGAATTACCGATTAATCAAAGACTGGAAAATTTGACAAGTCAAAGGAGATGTGCTATAACTATGATGGAATTGGACACTTTGCAGCCGACTGCAGAAAACCAAAGACTGAGAAGAAACAAGCCTTGATCACAAAGAAGAAAAACTGGGATGATTCATCAGATTTAGATGATGGAGTTATCTATCCCCTCATGGCAAATGTTGAAACTGAGGCTGACACTACTGAATGAAAGGTACCTCAAACCATACTTGCTTTTGATACTGTTATTCCCAGTGGACTAACAATGAGATTTACAGAAGGGGGGGTTGAATGTAAATCTCAAAACTTTTTCAAGTTTTGAGCAATTTGTAAGACTAAGTGTTTGAGTGATCAAATGTGTGTGAATTGCTTGGAGCTGATGCAGACAGATATATATTTAAACACAAATGAAATGAACACAAAGAACTTAAAAACTTTTCTGGTGGATTTGTTTTTCCACCAGAGATGTGTTATTTCAGAAAATCTGTGATTCAAAATTAAATCACAGCTGCTTCATAGTACAAACTAGATGATTTTCTCTCTTGATATTTCTAAACAGCTCAGGGAAAATTCATATCTAATTACTAGCTACTACTTGGTTTATATATCCCAAGTTTACAAGTGAAGACAAAGATAAAGTACAATAAGACAATAGTTCTCCACTTGTTTCTGTTCCATTTTTATCCAGTGTAATATGGAATTATCTGTTGACTTTCCATTTTGAACCAGACTAAAAACGGCTGCTTTTTCTGCTGTTCCTGAAATAGGCTACCACATCTCTGTCAATCCATGTGCCTCTGTCAGCTTTGTTAACTGTCACTATCAACTGCTATGAGACTGAGCATCCGTTGAAGCTTTCATCCGTTGATGGCTTTATCCGTTGATGCTCTAGCAGTGCATCCGTTGAAGCTTTCATCCATTGATGGCTTTATCCGTTGATGCTCTAGCAGTTGAAGCTTTATCCGTTGAAGCACTTATCCGTTGAAGTGTTAGAGACATCCGTTGAAGCTTAGTTTCTTATCCGTTGAAGATCTTCAATATCAGTTGATACTTCTTCACTTATACAAAATTACAAGGCATGAAATATTTACAATTAGCCCTCCTACTTGTACATCCATTAGTAGTCAACATGACTGATTATCTCCTAACAACATCTAAGAATTACAGCTTGAAACCAGAGAGTGAGATGTGCTACAATACCAAACTTATTGCTAAGTAAGGCTACTCCTTCAACGGATAGCCAAGATGGTCTTATCCGTTGAGGCTACAAACACTAGATTTCTACTTAAGTGTTTTGCTGAACTTATCATCAAACTAATACACATATTCCTAACAATCTCCCCCTATTTATGTCTACTATAACTGTAGGCATAAATTTGGGTTTAGCTTGATGATAACAAAACACTTAACAAATATATAAACTATAACTAAGCAGAAATTCAAAAGTGCTGCAAAAGTGTATATGCTGAGATGAAATTGAAGAAATACATTATTTCCAAGGGTGCTCCTTTAGCTTGAGCAAATTACTTTCTTTTCCTTTGATCCCTGGTTTTCTTTCCTAGCCTTCTGTCATTTTCCTCCATTTGAAGTTAAAGTTGTCTGTAGAATTCAGCTTCATCTTCTTCATTGATATCTAACTTAGATTGCATATCCTTGAGAGTTTCATTACTGGCAATCTTTAGCTGATCTTCAATTCTGAAAAATCTTCTGACTCCTTTGTTGTCTCTGAACTCCATCAACCAATGAGGTTATTTGTGAATTGTAATACCTCTCTCTTGAATGAGTAAAGTTCTAGGCAAAGCATTGGGCTCCCTCCAAGTTTTCCTTATGTTGGCAATCTTGTTGAGAATCTCAGTCCTGGCAGTTCTGGTAAAGCCAGAATCCTTATGTATGGCTGAGTAGACTCTAATCAAGGTAGTGTAGCCTTCATTCAGAATTCTGTGAAGAGGCCATATTCTTTCCCCAGCTCCTTTGTATTTGAACACTAGTCTTTCTGGTAGCTGTTTGTAGGTAGCTATTCCCCTTACATCCTCCAGCTCATCCAGATAGAGTTCAATGTCTGAAAATTCTTTTATGTCACAGATGTGAACATAATCATCTTTAGAGTTTTGAGGTTTGGACTTAGGCTTCTGTGTGAATTTGATTGAGGCTTTAGAGGGTGTTGATTTGATTCTTCTTTTCTGCTTCTTTGATGATGGAGAAGAGGTTAGGAAGGTGGACAATTTGATGGTGTCCCAATCAATTGGTTCCTTCTTGGGAATGATTGTTTCACCATGAATGTTCATGAAGGGGTCAGGTACAATGGGTTCAGGAATGGAGGGTAGTGGTTTGGATATTGATTGGGTTTTTTCAGTCTTATCTACCTTCTTTCTCTTTGCATTGACCTTCTTTCTTTTCCCTTTCTGCCATTCTTCCTTACTTCTTTCCTCCATCTCAGTACCAACCATGTCCCCCATAGCTTCATCTTCACCTTTGTCTTCAATTACTTTCTGATCTTCAGCCTGACTTGACTCTAGCTGTTTTTCAAGCTTTGCTTGTGCTCTTTTTTCAGCCTTTAGCTGTTTGGCTTCTTCCTTCAACCTTTTGGTTTCTTCCTTCTTGGCTATTGAGAATTTGGGATGTCCTTGCATCACACATATGCTCTTTCCCTCTCTAAAAATAATAGCCATGTTTCTCCTTACAGCCTCATCCATGGTCTCTTTGAGATATGCAATACTTCTTCCTAAAAGCTTGTCCTCATCTGCTTTTGGAAGAGGAAAATCCACCTCTTTTAGAGGATTCTTTGTAGAGTCCTTATTGGATCTGTTGTTGGGCTTGAGAACCATAGGTTGCAGATCTTTGGAAGAAGTTTCTCCATCCTTATGCCTCCCTACTGGCTTGAGTTCCATAATAATTGATTCCACTTTTGTGCTATGCTTCACAGATTGTGATTGAGAAGTTGTAGAACCAAATATTAGTTGCATCTTTTCATCAATCTTCTTCCTTTGCTCTTTGACTTACAATTCAGCTGCTGCTATTTGGATTAGATCAATGCCATCTAGCTTTCCTTTGACTTGAATTGGTGGAGAAGTTGTGATGACAGGAACTAGCACTTGAGAAATCTGAACTGTTGTAGATGGCTCTCCTTCCCCTTCCCCTTTATTCTCCCCCTTTTTGTTATCATCAAGGGTAGGGGTCAAGCCTTGTGCTTGTGCCAGCTGCATGAGGAGATTTGTTTGAGTTTGTTGATTCTGAAGAATGGTGACCATAGAGTCTTCAATTATTTGAACCCTATCTTCCAATCTGGCCAACCTCTTATCAGCATCAGAGGCCTTCCTTAGTCTCCCCAACAAATCTTGCATAGTACCATAGGGTATAACTGAATCCAATTTCTCAGCATTGTAGGATTTCAGATCAGCAATGTCCAGCTTGAGCTCATCCACACTTAGATTGTGCTGGTAATGCTGCAATTGCAAGAGATGCAGAGATTCCAGATGAGCTTGAAGAATTGCCTTGGTGCCCGCATCCTGATTCTCCTGAATGGCTTGCTGAATTATCATGACTTGTTTGACCAAAGTGACACCAAACTCTCCTGGTGTTGATGGTTTGGCCCATGCCCATGCAGGAAGATTAGGAACAGAACTTGGGCCTGCTACTCCCCCTAAGTTCATGCTCTCATTCAAAGAATTAGAGTCATCATCATTAGAATTTACTCCAAATTCTTCAGATGGCTCACCAGCTTGAGAAGGCAGCCTGTTGACAGCAGCTTTGTCTCTTAGAAGAGATTCTGAAGTGTGTACAATATGTAGTGTCTGTTCTGCCTCCACATTGCTCTGTGCAACCAATAATTGATAGGCTGAAACAGGGTGAGTAAAAGTGTCAGCATCCAAGGAAATGTTATCAATGACAGCTTTGTAGTCTTGCTGAAATTGTCTTCCCTTATCTGCATCATCCACTTTCATTAACTCACTAGCAATGGCTGGATCCACCCTTATAGCTTCTGTACCTGCCTTTCTCTCAATTTCTCTCTTTTCTTGCATCAGGGGCTCCCCCTGGCTCACACACACCCTCACCTTCACCTTCTAAGGTGGCACTCCTCTCACTTACTTTTGCCATGCTGGAAGAAATAGCATGCATTTGGTGACTCTCAACCTCTCCTTTTGCCTGGGAGCAACCCAGCCTCTCACTCAAAAAATCACTCCCTTCCCTCAAGCCTAAAAGTGATTATACAGTTGCCATGTCCTCTACAGTTGGAGTTGTTTCTGTTAAGTGTGTAGAGGCCATCAACGGATAGGAAGTATCCGTTGAAGTGGAAACTGATGGTATCAACGGATAACTGCTGTTAAGCTTATCCGTTGAAGAACAACCACTTGTCAACGGATGAGAGATATCCGTTGAAGAAGGAAATGATGTAGAGATAGAAAGTGATATAATTGTTGAATCTGTGTTGATTGATTTTAAGTGAGGTGACACAGATTCTGCAACTACATCTGAAAGAATTGGCTGATGATCCAACAAATCATCTAAAAGATGATGATCACCAGGTTTTGAGTGGGGCTCCTCCCTGAGTTTTAATGAGGGAGAATCAGGAATTGATGTGAATATCATATCCACATCCAGAGAGGGTGTAGGAGAGTTTGAGGAATGGTGTGTGTCTATATTGAGAGAATGGGGGTGGAAGGAATCACATCAAGCTGAATTTGAGAAGGCACAGATACTGGTTGGTGTATCTGTGTTGTGTGTGCCCCTTGTGTGGAAACTAGGGTTTTGGCCTTCTTCTTCCTTGAAAAGGCTTGAATTGGTGAATGTGTAGCTTCAGTGTCCCTCCCTCTTTTGTTCTGTGTCCCTGGATGGGGACTATTTTCAATAGTTACATCCTTTTGGGAGGATGCAACTAGGGATGTGCTGGACTCCTTTTGAACCACTACAGTCTTTTGAGAGACTGTGGCTTGGCTGGAATGGGTACCACTCACCGCTCCCATCTTATCCTGGGGGGCTTTTTGATGTTCACCCCTCCCCTCACCACTCACACCCTGTTCACTCCCTTCAGGGTTTATGGTAGTTGTTACAACTGTTGTCTTTTGAGAAATAACAGAGGTAGGTTTCTTTGACTTGACTTTGGAGATTTTAGATTTGGTGGCTTTGGTAGGAGCCTGTTCGGACAATGACACAGGTTCTATAGCCACACTAGAAGGCAAAGAAACATTGGGGTTAGAAATAGTAGGAGTTATAGAAATATTTACCTCACTTACCTGTGGTGTATTCATGATTGGCAAGTATACCAATGGCACCTGGCTGTTGAGGTTCATTCTCAAAAGGTCTGCAAGGACCCTTTTCTCTTGTGCCCAGCATTTGAGTTTATTATTCTCATTGGATATAACCAAACCTTCAGCAACATGGTTAGCCAATAACATAAAGAATCTAGCAAAGTAGATGTTATGTGGTCTATTAGCTTTGTTACCTAATCTGGAACCTAATTCTAGCATAACACAGTTGCTAAAATTAAAGTACCTATCAGAAACTAGCATATAGAGCATATTAACAAGAGATGAAGTGATAACATCAAAATTGCTAATCTTCCCAGAGAAAACCTTAATAAAGGCATCTCCAAGAAAACTCCATTCTTTCCTAAGGCCTTTCCTTCTAATACTACCTAAACTAGTAGAATCAAAAGCATAGCCTATGGAATCTAGCATAGCAGAGACATCTTTATCAGTGTGTGGTGTCATGGCATTATTCTCAGGCAACTTAAAGCAAGATTGTAAATCATCACAATTAATGCAATAGTCCTTACCTTTGAGAGAGAAGGCAATAGTCATATCAGTGGAGTTGAACTCTGCAGTTGTCCAAATCTCCTCAATCACTTCACAGTAGATGGTTGGGGCTTCCAGCATTGCATAGCTCAGTTTGCAGTTCTTGATGAAGTCCATCATCTTGTGATAATCAGAATGGGCTTCCTTCTTTTCAACCAAGACTATGAAATTATTCTTTTCATAAACAAATCCTGTTTGAGACATAATTTTGACTACTGGTGCCATTTTTGTGAGTAGAGGTTGCAGAGAAGAACTTGAGAATTGAGAGAAAAAGAGAATGATAATTGCAAGAAAGCGTAAAGTGAAAATAAGAATTCAATTGGGCTTTTATACTTTCTTGAATTAAAACACAAATTAAAATAATTAAATGATACTTTTAAGTAAGTGAAAGCCGTTCAGGAATAAAAGAAACTGTAGAAATTCTGAAAACTACCGTAAATACAAATACATACAACACTGTATATCTGTATCAACGGTTGAGTAAAAGAATCAACGGCTGTGACTCACTAACATGACACATCAACGGATAAGGTAAATAGTTATCCGTTGATGAACAACACTATTTTATCCGTTGAAGGATAAAATTACCAGAAATGTATTTATCTTTTAACGGATAATGAATATCCGTTGATAGAACAATTTTGGCTTTCAACGGATAGGGAATATCCATTGATAGGATAAGTCTTGATTAAAGCCAACTTTGTTCTTGCAGCAAATTCATTTCAGGCTACAAGACAGATTACATAGATGACATAGATTATGAATAGTTAAGCATACCTAACTCACTTACTAATCTTGTGAATGTTGATTCATCAAGTGGCTTGGTAAATATGTCTGCAATCTGCTTTTCACTTGGAACAAAATGAAGTTCCACTGTACCTTTCATCACATGTTCCCTAATGAAGTGGTACTTGATATCAATGTGCTTGGTTCTTGAGTGCTGCACTGGATTTTCAGTAATGGCAATGGCATTTGTGTTGTCACAAAATATTGGAATTTTGTCAACAGTTATACCATAGTCAAATAACTGATTCCTCATCCACAGTATTTGTGCACAGCAACTACCAGCTGCAATGTATTCAGCTTCAGCTGTTGATGTGGAAACATAATTCTGCTTCTTGCTGAACCATGATACAAGCTTGTTTCCTAGAAATTGACAGGTGCCTGTTGTGCTTTTCTTGTCTAATTTGCAACCTGCATAATCTGCATCTGAGTAGCCAATTAGATCAAAACCAGACTCTCTAGGGTACCAAATTCCTAGATTTGGAGTCCCTTTGAGATATCTGAAAATTCTTTTAATAGCCACTAAGTGAGATTCTTTAGGGTCAGCTTGAAATCTAGCACAAAGACATGTAGAAAACATAATATCAGGTCTACTGGCAGTTAAATATAAAAGTGAGCCAACCATGCCTCTATAACTTGTAATATCCACAGACTTTTCAGCCTTGTTTAATTCAAGCTTGGTGGCAGTGGCCATGGGAGTTTTTGCAGGTGAACAATCCATTAAGTCAAACTTCTTTAAAAGATCATAAATATATATAGTTTGACTAATGAAAATTCCACCACTAACTTGTTTAACTTGTAAACCAAGAAAGTAAGTTAGCTCTCCCATCATGCTCATTTCATATTTACTTTGCATTAATTTAGCAAACTTTTTACAAAGTTTATCATCTGTAGATCCAAATATAATATCATCTACATAAATTTGTACAAGTATCTTAGAGCCATTAACATTTCTAAAGAAGAGAGTTTTGTCAACAGTACCTCTTGTGAAGTGATTATCTAGAAGGAACTTTGATAAAGTCTCATACCAGGCTCTAGGTGCTTGCTTTAGTCCATAAAGTGCTTTCAATAAATAATACACATTGTCTGGAAAATTTGGATCTTCAAAACCAGGAGGTTGGGTTACATAAACTTCTTCCTTCAATTCCCCATTTAGAAATGCACTCTTGACATCCATCTGATAGACTTTGAAATTGGCATTAGCTGGATAGGCTAGAAAGATTCTGATAGCTTCAAGTCTTGCAACTGGAGCAAATATTTCATCAAAATCTATTCCCTCTTGTTGAGAATAGCCTTTGGCAACCAATCTGGCTTTATTCCTTATGACAATGCCATTTTCATCCATCTTGTTTCTGAATACCCATTTTGTGTCAATAGAACTCTTGTTCTTTGGCTTGGGCACCAGCTTCCATACTTTGTTCCTCTCAAATTGGTTTAGCTCCTCTTGCATTGCTAAAATCCAATCTGGATCCAATAGAGCTTCTTCCACTCTCTTAGGTTCCTCCTGTGATAGAAAGCTACTATACAGACATTCATCTTGAGTAGCCCTTCTAGTTTGTACTTTTGATATAGCACTACCAATGATCAGTTCAAAAGGGTGATTCTTGGTCCATTTCCTTTGAGGTGGTAGATTAGCCCTTAATGAGGTTGCCTCAGTATTGTCATGATGTGAGATAGAATGTTGATTTGTTGAAACTCCCCCTGAGTTGCTGATCCTTTGAAAGGAAATAGGAGTTCTATCAACTGATGAGGTGAAGTGATTATCCGTTGACAGACTGTGATCAACGGATGCTTCGTTATGAACTTCAACGGATGATGCACTTTGTCTTTCAACGGATGCTGCATTGCTTCTTTCAACGGAAGCTGAATTTTGACTTTCAACGGATGCAGCATTCTGTGCATTATCCAAAGACAGACTCTGGTTTCTTCTTGAGATGTCTTCTTCATCATTCTCATCTTCACTATCATCACAATATATCTCAATATTTTCAAATTTGAGTCCTTCATGATGTCCCTCATCTGTTAGTCCATTAATCTTCTTATCATCAAACACAACATGTACAGATTCCATGACAATGTTGGTTCTTAGATTGTAGACCCTATAAGATTTTCCAGCAGAATAACCAACAAATATTCCTTCATCAGCCTTTGCATCAAACTTTCCTTTGTGATCAGATTGATTCCTTAAGATGTAACATTTGCAACCAAAGACATATAGAAAGTTTAAAGTTGGTTTTCTTCTCTTGAATAATTGATAGGGAGTCATGCATTTTGCTTGATTGATTAGAGAAATATTCTGAGTGTAACATGCACAGTTAACAGCCTCAGCCCAAAAATAAGTTGGGAGCTTTGACTCCTCAAGCATTGTCCTTGCAGCTTCAATTAGTGATCTGTTCTTCCTTTCCACCACACCATTTTGTTGTGGAGTTCTTGGAGCTGAGAACTCATGCATGATCCCATTTACTCCACAGAACATCTTCATGGTTGAATTCTTGAACCCAGTTCCATTGTCACTCCTAATATTCCTTACTTTGAAATCAGGATGATTGTTGACTTGCTTGATATGATTGATGATGATTTCACTAGCTTCATCCTTTGATCCAAGAAAATAAACCCATGAAAACTTTGAGAAATCATCTACAATCACTAGGCAGTATCTTTTCCTTGAAATTGACAATACATTGACTGGTCCAAAGAGATCCATGTGTAGAAGTTGCAGTGGTTCATCAATTGCAGATTCAAGCTTCTTACTGAATGATACTTTCTTTTGCTTTCCTTTCTGACAAGCATCACACAGTCCATCCCTTGTGAATTCCACTAGAGGCATTCCTCTAACTAAGTCCTTTTTGACCAGATCATTCATTGTCTTGAAATTCAAATGGGACAGCTTCTTATGCCATAGCCAACTTTCAACTGGACTTGCTTTGCTGAGAAGACAAGTAATGGATTCTACATCTGTAGAGTTGAAATCATCTAAGTACACATTTCCTTTTCTAACTCCAGTTAGAACCACTTTATTGTCCTTTTTACTTGTGACAATACAGGCTTCAGAATTGAAGGAAACAGTATTCCCTCTGTCACATAGTTGACTGATGCTCAATAAATTATGTTTGAGACCATCAACCAATGCAACTTCATCAATGATGACATTTTCTTTTGAAATCAAGCCATATCCCATAGTGAATCCTTTGCTGTCATCTCCAAAGGTTATGCTAGGGCCAGCTCTCTCCTTAAATTCTGTGAGCAGGGTGAAATCTCCTGTCATGTGTCTTGAACAACCACTGTCCAAGTACCATAGATTCCTTCTTTGTCCCTGCACACAACAAAATCAATCAAGTTGATTTTGGTACCCAAGTTTCCTTGGGTCCAGCCTTGTTAGTCTTTTTCCTAGACTTCATTCCTCCTGCATCTTTTGACCTAGGTAACTTTGGGTCAACCTTGGTCTCAGATGTGGTTGGTTGAAGTGTAGGGTTAGTCACAGAATCATTTAACACATTTGATTGAATTTGATAAGGCATAGGTTGTGCAAACATGTTATTCCATATTGGCATATTGTATGGTATTTGAGGCATACTAAATGCAGTAAAGTAAGGATTGTTAATGTATGGCATGTTTGCAAAATATGCATGGGGATTCTGGTGAGACATAACAGGCATAGCATGCAAAGGTGACATAGACATGTTAGGCATGGAGGGATTTGAAGGCATGGGAGCATTTTTAACAGATTTGCAATTATCAGATAGGTGATTAACACTTTTACAATGTACACAGCTTTTTCTAGGAGCATACCTATCAGGTGTGTAATTGTTATGTTTATTAATCCCTACCTTCCCATTTCTTTTAGATTTTCTTTTAGTTTCCTTCTTATCCTCAACCAACTTAAGCCTATCTTTCAACTGATCTAAAGTCATGTGTCCTATATTCACCTTACTGACATCTCTGGATGTACTAGCTCCTTCTCTGACAAAGTTCTTGAGAGTTGAATCATTCTTTTTATTTTTAAAAGAACTTGCCTGTTTTAATTGATGAGCCTTCAATGGATGCTCCTTTTCTTCCTTCAACGGATAACTTTCATCATCCGTTGATTCCACATCCGTTGACAATCCATCAATTAATTATAATTTCTTTTTGTTTTTCTTCCAGGCATCCTCACAGAATGATTCAATTCCCTGAACCTTGGCAATTTGAACACCAACATCCCTAGATGTTTTCCAGGCCTTGATTACCTCTTGCTCACTTTCTAACTGTTTAGAAAGAATTTCTAATTTCTTAACAGCTTCTTCTAGTTCACTCTCGACAGTCAAGCATTTAAGTTTAATCTTTTCAAGCTCAATTACCTGACTCTCTAACACAGCATTCCTATCACTTAAAAACACATTATTTTCTTTGATCCTAGTGTTTTCTTTAGCTAGTGATTTAAGAGAAACACGCAAATGATATAATTCATTGGACATATCATTTATGGCTTCATTGCATTCATGTTTAGAAAGCTGAGAGAGATCAGTAGTAATTACCTGGTTACTTGATGAACTAGTTTCATTTTCATCAGAATTAGCCATCAGGGCTAGGTTGACATATTCCACATCATCATCTTCATTTACCCCATCTGCTGCCCAATCATCTTGAGTGAGAAAAGCTCTTTCCTTTTGTTTGAGCAAATCAAAATACTTCCTTTTGTAATCAAGTTGCTCAAATTTCTTTTTCTCAGAATTTGGCTTCCTACACTCACTTGCAAAGTGTCCACTCATGCCACAGTTGTAACATTTGAACTTTGATTTGTCCACCATGTTTTTGTTTGGCTTAGTGAACTTTGTGTTTTTCCTGAACTTCATCTTTGCAAACCTCCTGGACAGAAATGCCAGATGTTCATCAATATCATCAGATTCATCCTGACTGGAATTGTCTTCATCCTCAGCAACTTGCTCTTTACCCTTGCTTGATTCTGATTTGCTTGTGCCAATTTTGAGACTTGGCATTGTCTTTTCCTCATTTCTGGCTTCAACTTTTTCACTGTCAGCTATAAGTGCAACTGATCCTCCTTTTCTCTTTCCCTTTTCCAACAGCTCATCTTGCTCCATCTCAAGTTCATAAGTCTTCAAAATTCCATATAATCTTTCAAGTGTGAAGTCCTTATAATCTTGAGAATTTCTTAGAGAAACAGTCATAGGCTTCCATTCCTTTGGTAGAGACCTTAGAAATTTTAGATTGGAGTCCTTGACTTGGTACATTCTCCCATACAGCTTTAATCCATTCAATAGTTTCTGAAATATGTTGAATGTGTCATTCAATGATTCTCCTTCTTCAAAGTGGAAATATTCATATTGTTGAATGAGAAGCTGCATTTTGTTTTCTCTAACTTGCTCCGTGCCTTCACAGATAAGTTGCACAGTATCCCAAATTTCCTTAGCAGTTTGGCTATTGATGACATTGTCAAACATATCTTGATCCAGGCCATTAAACAAAATGTTCATGGCTTTCTTGTCCTTGTGGACCTCTTCAATATCTTCAACAGTCCATTCTGCCTTTGCTTGGGAATAGACTGTCCAACAGCAACTGTAGCAGTAGCAGCTGTGGCCACCTTGTGTGGGATGTGAGGACCATTCTCAATGCAGTTGATGTAGCTTTCATCTTGAGAGAGAAGATGTAAATGCATCTTCACCTTCCAGTGATGATAGTTATCTCTTTCCAGGATTGGAATCTTTATACCAATATCCTTCTTACTCATGATGTTAGCAGAATAGATCTTTAAACTCTCTGTATGTTAAGAGCTTGCTCTGATACCAATTGTTATTCCCAGTGGACTAACAATGAGATTTACAGAAGGGGGGGTTGAATGTAAATCTTAAAACTTTTTCAAGTTTTGAGCAATTTGTAAGACTAAGTGTTTGAGTGATCAAATGTGTGTGAATTGCTTGGAGCTGATGCAGACAGATATATATTTAAACACAAATGAAATGAACACAAAGAACTTAAAAACTTTTCTGGTGGATTTGTTGTTCCACCAGAGATGTGTTATTTCAGAAAATCTGTGATTTAAAATTAAATCACAGCTGCTTCCTAGTACAAACTAGATGATTTTCTCTCTTGATATTTCTAAACAGCTCAGGGAAAATTCATATCTAATTACTAGCTACTACTTGGTTTATATATCCCAAGTTTACAAGTGAAGACAAAGATAAAGTACAATAAGACAATAGTTCTCCACTTGTTTCTGTTCCATTTTTATCCAGTGTAATATGGAATTATCTGTTGACTTTCCATTTTGAACCAGACTAAAAATGGCTGCTTTTTCTGCTGTTCCTGAAATAGGCTACCACATCTCTGTCAATCCATGTGCCTCTGTCAGCTTTGTTAACTGTCACTATCAACTGCTATGAGACTAAGCATCCGTTGAAGCTTTCATCCGTTGATGGCTTTATCCGTTGATGCTCTAGCAGTGCATCCGTTGAAGCTTTCATCCATTGATGGCTTTATCCGTTGATGCTCTAGCAGTTGAAGCTTTATCCGTTGAAGCACTTATCCGTTGAAGCACTTATCCGTTGAAGCACTTATCCGTTGAAGCGTTAGAGACATCCGTTGAAGCTTAGTTTCTTATCCGTTGAAGATCTTCAATATCAGTTGATACTTCTTCACTTATACAAAATTACAAGGCATGAAATATTTACAATTAGCCCTCCTACTTGTACATCCATTAGTAGTCAACATGACTGATTATCTCCTAACAACATCTAAGAATTACAGCTTGAAACCAGAGAGTGAGATGTGTTACAATACCAAACTTATTGCTAAGTAAGGCTACTCCTTCAACGGATAGCCAAGATGGTCTTATCCGTTGAGGCTACAAATACTAGATTTCTATTTAAGTGTTTTGCTGAACTTATCATCAAACTAATACACATATTCCTAACAGATACTGATGAAACCTGTGAATTAAGATTGTTTCTTAAATCTCTGTATGTTAGTTACAGGGATCAAACTTTAGATAATAATAGAATCAAGAGTGAAAACTCCGAGTTAAAGAAAAGGAATGATCACCTAGAAATTGAGTAACTTTCCATACTAGAAATTCAAAAAGAAAGAGATAATGTTGTTTATGTTAAATAATGACTATTTGAAAAGCATGCTTATCTAGAAAAAGAGTTAGCTAAAGAAAGATAGGTTATTAAGCTTTGGACTAACTCGGGAAAAACAACTCAGAAAATTTTAGAAAATGGCTGTTGGGGATCAGGATTAGGATATGCAAATAGATCTTATTCTGATAAGAAAAATAGAAAAGAAACTGAGAAGGTTAAACCAACAAATACTGATCATAAGGTAATAAAGAACAAAGTTCAGTTGAAGCCCATTAAGTTTAATTCAAGTGCTGATACTGTTAATTCGACTCATGAGATAGGTACAACCTCAGCACCTAAAGCAAACTTAAATACTGATAAGGATGAACAAGTTCACATAAGATCAGTAAATATTGGTTTAATGACTCAAATACAGCTTAAGCAAAAGCTGAAGAAATTATACATGAAAGACAAGGAGAAAAAGCCTAGGAAAAACAGGAATGGTAAAGTATTAATCATCTAGCTAATTCTTGCAGAAAGAATAAAGAGATAAATATTGTTCCTCCAAAATTAGAGTTTAGGAATAGAACAGTTAAATATAAACCACATAATCCTTATTTTCACTGTGGTAGTGTGTGACACTCTATTTATACATGTAAAGAGTATCACAGTTTATATTACGATTATTATGAACTGAAACCCTTTTTAAATAAAGTAAAATCTGTTTCTTTATGTGTAAATACAGATAGTAAGAATGTTAACATAAATTCTTATATGAAGTCTTCTGCTGCATATGTTAACATACTTAAAAAGGCCAAAGGATCCAAGTAAGTCTGGGTCCTTAAAAACACTAAGTGATTTAAAAACTGATTGCAGGGTAACAGGAGAAATTCTCTAATCTTGGACAGTGGATGCTCAGGACACATGGTTGGTTATAATTCCCTGCTATCACAGTTTAAGGAGAAGGCTGGCCTAAGTGTTTCTTATGTAGATGGCAACTTAGGAAAAATCTTGATATATGGAAAAATCAAAATTGGGATTGTCATCATTGAAGATGTAGCTCTGGTTGCAGGACTCAAGCATAATTTGATCGGTGTGAGTCAGATCTGTGACAGAGGTTACCGTGTGATTTTTTATGAGGAATATTGTGAAATTGTCAGTAAGTCTGATGGCAAGATTGCAATGACTGGTGTAAGACATGGTAACTTATAGGAATCCAGGGTTTCCACAAATACTGATGGATCAGAAGTTTTTTTACTTAGTAGAGCATCTGTGGAAGACAGCTCAAACTGGCATAAAATATTTTCTCATCTCAATTTCAACGAAATCAATGAACTTGTGAGCAAAGATCTTGTAAGAGGATTGCCCAATGCAGTATTTACTCCCGATGGCTTATGTGACTCATGCCAGAAAGCCAAACAAAGGAAAACATCTTTCAAGAGTAAAACTGAATCCTCTATTCTTGAACCATATCATCTACTTCATATTGATCTCTTTGGTCCAGTCAATGTAATGTCAATTTCGAAGAAGAGGTATGCACTTGTAATTGTTGATGAATATACAAAATACACATGGGTATATTTTCTGCACACCAAGGATGAATCTCCATCCATTCTTCTTGATCATGTGAGAGAACTGGAAAAAGGATCAACATACAGAGTGAAGATCATTAGAAGTGATAATGGAACTGAATTCAAGAACAGTATTATGGAAGAGTTCTGCATATACAAGGGGATAAAATACGAATTTTCTACCCCTGGAACTCCACAACAAAATGAAGTTGTTTAAAGAAAGAATAGAACTCTCTTAGAAGCTGCAAGAACCATGCTAGAGGAAGCAAGATTGCCTATATACTTCTGGGTTGAGGCTGTGCAAAGTGCTTGCTTCACACAAAATGCAACATTGATCAACAATCATGGAAAAACACCATTTGAGATGGTGAAGAGAAAGAAGCCAAATTTGAAGTACTTTCATATTTTGGCTGCAACTTTTTTGTTCTCAAAATTCATCCCGAACAACATACTAAATTTGATCTAAAAGCTGATGAAGGCTTTTTTGTTGGTTAAGCCTTGTCAATAAAAGCTTTCATATTGTATTATCTGAGAACAAAAACATTCATGGAATCTATACATGTATCTTTTGATGACAAAAAAAATCACAGGTCTAGAAGATGCAGATGACCATGATGAGTTGAGATTTGAAAATAAAGTACCATCTGCTGAACAGTTAAATCCTGATATACTGATAAATCCTGGTACAGTAAATCCTAATATAGCTCTAAACTCTTATGATCCACATGTCAGTGGAAATTCTGCAAATACTGAAGCACATGTTGAAGGGGAGCAACATGATTCAGATCAGGAATCTTCTACAAGTAATTCAACTCAAGGAACATCAGTAAATAATTCATCAGACTCGGATTCCTCAAATACTGATGGATCAAATACTGATAGTACTGGAAATACTGATTCAGGGGGAGCATCAGGAAAATGATAGTGGTACAAGTCAAAGAGATACTAGAGAGTTCATGGATAAAGGGGAGGTTCTGCTTCAAGGAGTCAACTCCCATCTGCAAGAAAATGGTCTAAGTCACACACACATGACTTAATCATTGGAAATCCTGATAATGGTGTAAAAACTAGAAAAACCACTCAAAATGAATGTCTCTACCATTCTTTTCTATCTCAAATTGAACCAAAGAAAATGGAAGAAGCTCTTCAAGATGCTGACTTGGTTACAGCAATGCAAGAAGAGCTTAATGAACTTGAAAGGAACAAAGTATGGACTCTTGTGCCAAGACCGAAGAACAGATCAGTTGTTGGTACAAAGTTGGTGTTCAGAAACAAAACTGATAGTGAGGGCATCATTATAAGAAATAAAGCAAGACTGGTTGTAAAGGGCTATTCACAGCAAAAAGGCATTGATTATGATGAGACTTTTGCTTCAGTTGCAAGGCTTGAGGCAATCAGAATTTTCCTAGCCTATATTTCTCACATGAAGTTTAAAGTGTTCCAAATGGATGTGAAGAGTGCATTTCTGAATGGTGAACTTGAAGAGAAAGTTTATATTGAACAACCTTTAGGGTTGATCAGGACTCTATGCACTAAAACAAGCTCCAAGCGCCTGGTATGAAACACTTGCTCTATTTTTATTAGAAAATGGTTTCACAAAAGGGACAATTGATAAAACTTTATTTTATAAATACTATGGTAAGAACTTGTTATTAGTACAGATATATGTAGATGATATCATTTTGGTTCTACTAATAAAAGACTTTGTGAGAGGTTTGCAAAGCTAATGCAGTCAAGATATCAAATGAGTATGATAGGAGAATTGACTTATTTTCTGGGTTTACGAGTAAAACAGACTGATGAAGGGATCTTCATAAATCAATCCTAATACACCAGGAATTTGCTCAAAAGATTTGGAATGCAAGACAGTTCAATTGCAACAACTCTAATGGCCATTATAACCAAGTTAGATTTAAATACCGGTTCCTTAATAGATATAACTAACTACAGAGGTATGATTGGCTCACTCCTATAATTGACTGCTAATAGATCTGATATCATATATGCTACCTGTCTCTGTGTAAGGTTCCAAGCTGATCCATGGGAACCACATCTATTAGCCGTGAAAAGAATTTTTAAATATCTCAAAGGCACCATAAATCTTGGATTATGGTATCCTAGAGATTCTGACTTTAAGCTAATTGGATACTCAAATGTTGATTTTGCAGGATATAAAATAGACAGGAAAAGTACTTTTGGAAGCTGCCAATTTCTTTGTGGCATGTTGGTTTCTTGGTTTAGCAAAAAACAAAAGTCAATTTCCACATCAACTGCAGAAGCTGAATATATTGCTGCAGGAAGCTATTGTGCTCAAATTCTATGGATGGAGAATCTGATACTGGATTATGGGTTAGAGTATTCTGCAATTCCTATATATTGTGATAATCAAAGTGCTATTACAGTGACATGAAATCCAGTACAACATTCAATGACTAAGCACATCAGTATTAGGTACCATTTCATAAGGGAGCATGTGTTGGAAGGTACAGTGGAATTGATTTTTGTACCAACAGATCAGCAATTAGATGATATATTCATCAAGCCTCTCTGTGAAGCTACCTTTACAATATTGGTGAATGAATTGGGAATGATATCTGGACATTTCTCAAACTCTGATAATTTGGAATAACCACTGATAATTAGAGTGTGGTGTCTTCTTATTATGTATCAGTACTTGTTAAATACTGATTATAGTGTTAAACTCTGATACCATGAAAGCATGTAATTAGCTTCTACTAATCCCAGCTAGTAGCTGCATGTTAAAATCTGATTTGTGTAAGCTCTAATATTTGTTAAACTTGTGTTGACTGATATATCCTGATAGTAGTTAATTAAATACTGATATTGGCCAAAATCTGATTGACCATTATATTTTGACGATAATTTTTGAATTTATTCAATTATTGTTTTAATCAGTATTTTAATTACAATGGTGAAGTAATATGGAGTGGGTAATGTATGCATGATTAAAGTTGTTTACTGATGGCATGAGGATATGTAAAAATGTTTAAGTATATACAAAACATTATTCTGGGAAACTGTATGCACAGTAACTACCTTTACTACACGTTACATAATTATTTTTATAATCAATAGCAGGTTGCCACGTGTCCCGCTAAACTGAAATGTTTCTAAATTAGTGGAGTGAAGTGCAACAAAATCAATTTTTGATTTCAAATTAACACTTTATCTAATCTTTATTATCTTTTTCTTTGCTAATTCACTCTCTCTCTCCCTCTCTCTCACCCGTAAACTCTGAAACCCTAAATTCTTCTCGAAACATTTTTCTTGCAAATTCACAATGACTTCACCAGCTACTTCTAAACCTTTTAATTATGGTGGAGCAAAGTTTGTTACTAACAATTACTCAGCTATACTGGACAACAAAAGTGTTCATATTAATTTTCATATATTTCAGGACTATTTGAGATCCAGTGAGATTGGGTTTGCTCTCACAGCTCCACCCACAATTTCAGGTGAGCAGGTACTAGCTATTTGGAAAACAGGTGTTTATAATGATGGAGGTGCCAATGGGACTCCAAATCTGGTGTTTGAGTTTGACAATAAGAAAAAGATTATAACTCCTCAAACTGTAAGGGATGCATTACCGTTGCCTACTCACGACTCCTACTCTACTTTTGTGGGAGATGCTGAAATGAGGAGGGTTTTCAATGAGATAGAATATAATAAGGACTTGAAGAACCTTGGTCAATTGAAGATAAATAGGCTCATGAGGGAATATAATTTCTTTTTCGATTGCATCACAAAGGCTTTCAATAAAAAATCTTCCAACTTTGATGCTCTTCCTATCATGACACAACAAATAGGGTACTCTCGAATTCATGCTACAAATTATGATTTTGGTAGAGTATTTTTATCTTAAAGGTGATAGATTAACAACTGATAAGAATACTATTTATTATACTAGATTATGTCAGTTGATTTTTAATATCTGTTTCCTTGATATCCCTATCCCCACTAATCAAATTGTATCGTTATTTAATCTTACAAAAACGGCTTTCTATGATATCATCTCACAAGATGAAAATAAAGAGGATTTAGTTCCTTTGAGGTTGTCATTGGTTTCTAGGAACTTGCTCATTGCAAGGCTCCCTGTGACTTAAAGTTTGTTAATAAGTGGCATTTTATACCACTTAGAGCGTTTCATAACGGCTTGAATTGGTGTCTTGAACTCGAGTATTTTTTGTATTTAACGCGTTTTCGTGTGTTTTTTCATTTCAGGGTATAACTTGCCTGGATAGGTGGATTTCATCAAAATAAGCTTAAGGAAGTGCTTGGAGTCAGTCCCAGGTTGATGTGCCAAAAATTCAGCAAAAGCAGAAGCAAAATAATAATTTTTCCAGAAGGGTTGCAGGAGCCTGCCTGATGAGAGCAGGCGACCGCCTGGAAGGAGGAGGCGGCCGCCTGGGTGCGGATTTTCAGAATCTGATTTTTAGAATTCAAGTTCTATTGGGCTTCTGTTAGCGCTGGTTCTTTTGGGCTATTATATAAACAATCTTGGAAGACGTTTTCGACAACAAGTAAAAAGGAGTGAAGGCAAGAAGATCAAGAAGACCATTTTAGCACGCAACAACGAAGAAGAGGAAGCATACGTTTGTCTTGTGATTCTTTTAATTCGCTGTAACAGTGGATGCTAGTTTTCTTTATTCTTTAAACCTTAATACTCTTGTGATGTACTTCATTATTTATTAAGTATTTTTATTAGTTTATATTATTGTGTTTTTTCATGTTTTCATATGAACCCATGGTGATGATGAGTTCCATTATGGGCTAATCGTGATCATGGGATCATAGCGAATTTACTATAGATTTCTTTAGTTAATTGTTTAATACCTTGGTATGTGGTGATTGTATGATATATAGCATAGGTTGTGCTTATTTGTCTTATATGCATCGCGAACATGTAAGATAGCCTGTTAATCTCTTGTGAAGCGACAGTGAATCTTGAGATTTAGAACTTGCCATGCTAGTATAGGTTCGTGTATTGTATGCATGATTAGTGGGTAACTCTAACCGTTTTACTTGCCCTGTGTAATCATAATGAATAACTTGCGCTTAAATCGTTATATTGTCAAATTCTGTAGACATATAGGGTCTCAACATAATTGATGCATATTCAACTTCTATCTTAATTGTGGATGCTTGGTAGAATGGTATTCGTACAATGAAAGTTGGCGTCTATCAGTTTCTTGTTGTTCGATTAATATCATCACCATTACATGCTAAGGGTAATAACAGTAACTATAGAATGAAGTAGTAATGAAGTTATGATCTCATGTATGTTTAATATTATTAATTCAAGTGTTTAATTCTCGTAGTTAATATTAGTCAATCAACTTTAATTGCTATTGTCTTGATATTGAAGAGTAATCATACATTGGTGAGTAAGTGTTAATTAAATAGAATTAATCAGAGTCTCTATGGGAACGAACTAGAAATTATTCTATATTACTTGTGAACGCGTATACTTGCATGATTTATTTAGTGCATGCTTTGTGTCTAACAAGTTTTTGGCGCCACTGCCGGGGACTCGGTGTTAATTTGTTTAGTTTATGTACTTGCCATTGGTGGTCATTAGGATTCATTGATTAAGACTTGTTACTTACTGCTTCCGGTTGTGTTTCAGGTACTCTAGCGAGCGTTTATGCAAACACGTTCTCGCACCCGCAAGAGAAATCTAGATACAGCTGAGGAGACAGATTCAGCTCATGACTTTCCGAAAAAGATAGTTTTTGAAGATTCGAATAAAGAGAGTGAAAAGAAAGAACCTGTAACAATGGGTGATCATATAGTTCAAGCTGATTCAGCTCTTATGGACTTTTCTCGGCCTAAAATTGATGACATTTAGTCAAGCATCATTCCTCCGGCTATTCAGGCCAATATTTTTGAAATCAAGCCGGACACTATTCAGATGGTGTAGCCTTCTGTTTCTTTCGGAGGTGCTACGACTGAAGATCCCAACATGTATATTTGGAATTTTGTCAAGATCTGTAGTACTTTCAAATATAATGGTGTTACTGATGAGGCTATATAGCTGAGGCTTTTCCCATTCTCTCTGAGGGATAAAGCTAAGGACTGGTTACATTCTTTACCAGCTGGGTCCATCACTACTTGAGAAGATCTTGCGCAAAAGTTTCTGGTGAAGTTCTATCCAATGGCCAAGACTGTAGCTATGAGGAGTGCTCTTACTCAGTTTGCGCAGTAATAAGGAGAATCTATGTGCAAAGCTTGGGAGTGCTACAAGGAGATGTTGAGAAAGTGTCCACATCATGGTATGCCTGACTGGATGGTGATCACTGGTTTCTACAATAGTTTGGGGGCCCAATCTAGGCCCATGCTCGATGTAGCTTCTGGAGGCGCCTTGTGGGCCAAAAGCTATATTGAGGCCTATAATCTCATTGAAACTATGACTGTAAATGAGTATCAAAAACCCAACTCAAAGGATGATGCCTGGGAAGGTAGCAGGTATTCTGGAAGTTGATGCAGCTACAGCTATTGCAGCACAGCTACATGCGCTGTCTATGAAGGTCGATTCTTTAGCCAACTATGGAGTAAATCAAATAGCTAGTGTCTGTGAGCTTTGTGCATGCTCTTATGCTACGGATCAGTGTTCTATGGTTAATGAATCTGTTCAGTATGTGAACAATTATCAGTGACCGCGGCATCCTGTGCCCGCTACTTATCATCCTAATAACAGAAATCATCCCAATTTCAGTTGGAGCAATAATCAGAATGTTGTTCAGCAACCATATCAGCAAGCTGCAAGTAAACAGTTTAATCCACCTGGATTCCAGCAATTTCAGCAATATACTCAAAGCCAATCATATCCTCAACCAGGAGGTGCTGTTCAACCTTCTAGTGCTGATTTTGAGGAGTTAAAGCTGTTGTGCAAAAGTCAGGCTGTTTCTATCAAGACCTTGGAAAATCAAATTGGACAAATAGCCAATGCCTTGCTCAATCATCAACCTGGCACACTTCCAAGCGATACTGAAGTGCCAGGTAGGAAGGAAGCTAAAGAGCAAGTCAAAGCTGTCACCTTAAGGTCTGGAAAAGTTGGTGATGCTTAAAAAGCAAAAGATGGAGAAGTTGAAGTTGTAGATGAAGAAGAAAAGCAAAAGGAGAAAGAGGGGGAACCAAGGAAGACTACTGTTGAACACACTCTATCTGAGGGTAATATAGGGGAGAAACAGCTCTATCCTCCACCACCTTTTCCTAAGCGATTGCAAAAACAAAAGCTGGACAAGCAATTTGGTAAGTTTCTGGAGGTGTTCAAGATGAAAGAGATATGTCCTAAGTCCAATCACGTATGAGGATTTAGGAATAACTTTTATGTAATCTATTTTGATTTCATTGATATTAATAAAAGACTTATTTTGTTTTTATTACGGGCTCTATCTATTTAAGTGTTTAAATAAGATATACCATAGTTTAGAGTAAAGCTTTTTATGGATTATGATGAGATCATAATAGTGAGACCTAAAAGATGATAACTCTAAACTTAAATAGTTCCTGGTCATAGGATTACTAACTGGTAATTAATAATCCGCAAAGATTGGTACATACTATGCTTGCTCCCTTCAGGAGGATGTCTGTTCTCATAGGCATTTGTGTGGTGACACTATAGCTAGTATGTAGGTGCTTATTATAGAATAAGTTCACTGAACATGACTCGCACAGCTGAACAACTGATGGAGTTCACTCACGTGTCAGCAGTTGTTCACATAGTGATAGTTGTACAAGTATCCTTAGACTTGAGGTCATCATAGTCATCTTTTGTACACTGAACTATGCTTTGGTTTAGTTCTTAGTCTCCAGGGACATTTATTAGGGCTCTACTGGGTATAAGAATTTGTACACGAAGATAGTGTATGATCAATAAAGGATCTACCCCTTCCAGTGAAGGAAGAGAATGTTCTAAGTTGATCCACTTATGCTAGTTCAGGAATCTCTGGCCAGAGTGAATGAAATTAGAAATGAGTTTCTAATTTACATAGAACTGAGCATAGTGAATGGAAAAGCAAATGATTAAATTAGATAGGCTTGACACAAGTTCCATGCCTTGTATTTAATCAGGACATTGGAGGGTAGAAGGAGTTAATTGTACGGTAACTATTCACTGACAGGTTCTTGGTATTCTAAGCAGTGAATTCATATTATCCGGATAATCGCGATATGTTGAGAAGCATCACTCACGATGTAGATTAAATATAATTAATCAGTTAATTATATTTAGTGAATTTTAATATTCATATAAATAATTAATAAAAAGTTTATTATTATTTATTTCTACTACCGGCATAATATTGAACCTACAGGGTCACACCATAAAAGAATGTTTCCTTTGATGAATAATGAGAGAGAGAATTATTTTTCTAAATAGTTAAGAAAAAGAAATAATGATTAAAATAGTTTTAATTATTATTAAAGCATTTTATGAAGATAAAATGTGGGGGTTAATATATATAAAGATATATTATAAAACCCTAGAAGAGTCCTATAAATAGAATGAGATGGATGGCTAAAAAAAAAATAAGACACACAACTTTGGTTTTGTGAAAACCCTAGCCTCCATCTTCTTCCTCTCTCTCTCTCCCAAAAACTCCATTTTATAAAAGCTTAGTTTTATAAAAAGGTTCATCGAAGCGGATCGTTCTTGGTGGATACCGGTAGAGTGCTTCACACACTGAGGAGCAACTGCTAGCACTCTAATTTTATAAAGCTTCGATTCACGAGGTATGGTTTTGATTCCTCAGTTTTTCCCTTTTATATGTTTTTCTATATGTGCGGTATATGGTTTTTACGGAGTTATTGTTATCTCACGCTTCCGCTCATCCGTAAATTCCTTCATTGGCATCGGAGCTAGGTTCTGCATATAGAGATTTATATAAAAAATTTTAGATTTTTTAATGCATGTATGGATTTGTTATGATTTTTGCAAGTTTATTTGGATTTAATTATGAATTAATGCGAAATAATTTTTGCATGAGATTTTGACTACTGATCTGGGTTCTACAAGTGTTGTAGATCATCTAGGTATTTTTTTCATAATTTTGTGATGTGTAGATTATTTGTTATGAATTTTTTAAAATCGTTTTAATTAAAATTCATGAAATAATTATGCATGTGAATAATTATGATTAAAATTTGCACAAGGACCCATGGCTGATCTGGTATTTTTCTGCTACTCCCTGATTTGAGAAATCATATTATTTTGATTTTTGTTAATTTATTAATTAAATGTTAATTAATTTATTAATAATAAAATTAAAACAATAAATTAATAAGGAGTTATTAAGGGAGGGAGTAAAAGGAAAGGGGTTACAATTTTTTTTTGTAACAGCCGGATGGAAGCAAACAGACATGGCTGGTAGCAGGCAGAAAAAAAAAGGAGGCAAAAACCTGCTGCGGCTATGCGGGCGCGTGAGTCGCACGCGCAGGGTGTGTTGCGCATTCCGTGAATGCGTTACACACTGTTGCGCATTTACAGAATGCGTTACACACGTAAATGGCTCAACAGTGTTGTAACGCATTACGTACATGTGTTACAACCTGTATGTCCACATTAAATTTAATTTTTTGGGAGTTTCGTAACTCCGTTTTGGGCGTGCAATATATCGTTGGATTCGTTTTTCCGAGACGGATCTAATGGAGTGGTCAAATATTTTTTATATAAAAGTTTTGAACTGTTTATATTCCTGAAAGTGTTTTAAAGCACGTTTTAATTATTTTAATTGCTTTTAAATGCTATAATAAATCCATACATCATTATATCAATGTGTGACATGATATTACTTGCATGCTTACTTGTTTATTTAATTTTATATATGAGATATATGCCTGTATTTACCATGCGATGATAGATTTAGGTGAACTTAAATCAATATAAGGCGTGCTCTAGAAAATCTAGAATATGAATCGTTTCTTGCCTTGACAATAATATTATGAATACAATCATGAGATTCTTATGTTTATGAAACACGTAATTAAATATTAATTTTCAATTTTGAGAGAAAGGATGATTCTGTCAACAACAAATTTCTATCTATAAGAAAGGGTTATTAAGTGACGCCTCTTGACAATGCTCCACTCGATCTGGGAATCATCTGATTATCGATTATTGATTTGAAATATTTAATTTAAAAGGAAAAATCTCTTTATAATATGATTATGATTATAACGTAATATAATCCCTCTAAAATTAAATAATATCAAGTAGTAATTGGCCAATGACACAACGGGCTTGTGTCGGTCATAGCCTTCCAACATGATAGAAAGTGGTTCTTATATTTTAAATCATTGTCGTTTCGTGCTACAGCCGAGGGCTTTGATTTCGAAATAAGAAATACTTATCTATTACATAGAGATGTGTACATTGAATTAGAATCTAAAGGTCGTTACGTGCCACAGCCGTGGGCCGTTGGAGACTGATTCAATTGTACGGAATGTTGGGTTAGACTTGACTTAGAATATTGAGTTTGTCATGCCACAGCCGTGACTCAAGTATTCAAGAGGCTAAAGTTTGATTAGGGAATAACATAAGATGTAATTGACAAGAGTTGTCTGCCTATTGAACATTACATGGCGGTTCGTGCCACAGCCGAGGTTGTGTGATGGAATATAGGATCCCTATTCCCACTAGCATTATGAATGCTTATTGTTCACGTAGGGGGTTGAATAAATTAGATAAACTAGTGGGAGCCACTTATGAATAAAGACCCGATTCATATAGTGTTTTGAAATGAAATTGAATATTTGCTAAGTGTTGTTATGTGTTTATCATTTACAGATTTACTATATTCGTTATGTCTTCTGCACTATCACTCCGGAGTATACTAGATGCTCACAAGTTGACTGGTCCTAATTTTGCTGACTGGCTTCGAAACTTGAGAATTGTTCTCAGGGTGGAGATGCTGGAATATGTGCTTGACTCACCTAAGCCTACTGAACCTGCTAACGATTCACATAATGATGAACATGTTGTGTATCGTAAGTGGAGAGATGATGCAAATGTTGCTCAATGCATCATGCTAGCTTCCATGAACATTGAGCTACCGAAGCAGCATGAGCATATGGATGCTCACACTATCCTTATGCATCTACAAGAGTTGTATGATGTGGCAGGGAGGACAGCTCGATATGAGATATAGAAGGAACTGTTCGGTTGTAGGATGTCTGAGGGATCATCCGTGAATGACCATGTACTTAAGATGATCAATTTGATTGAACATCTTGGACAACTTGGTTTTGCCATGGATGGGGAGCTGAGCCAAGACTTGGTCTTGCAATCACTTCCGGGTTCGTTTTCACAGTTTATTGTGAACTTTCACATGAATAAGCTGGATGTCAGCCTGGCTGAACTCCACAACATGTTGAAGACTGCGGAATTGAATTTTCCCCCTAAGAAGAGTTCTTTTTTTCTAATTGGTGAAGGTTCCAATCCTAAGAAAAGGAAGAGGAACTCTTCCAAGAAGAAGAAAGTAGGTGAAGAAAAGCCGGTTCCACCAAAAGCTGAAGACCCCAAGAGCAAAGTTGTTTGCTTTCACTGTAACAAGGTGGGGCACTGGAAGAGGAACTGCAAGGTTTACCTTGCAGAGTTGAAGAAGAAGAAGGGGAGTGAGACTACCGCTTCTGATTCAGGTATGTTCATGATATAAATGAATATGTCATTAAGTTAAATTTCTACTTGGGTATTAGATACCGCCTGTGGTTCTTACATCTGCAATTCGTTGCAGGGACTAAGGAGAAGTAGGACTCTTGAGGAAGAGGAGGTGATTCTACTGATGGGAAATGGAGCAAGACTTGCTACTGAAGATGTAGGATCATTTCATTTACATATGCCTATGGGCAAGACTATTGTTTGAAATAATTGTTATTTTGTTTCCTCGATTGTAAGGAATATTGTTTCAATTCCTATGTTGGATTTGGATGGTTTTTCATTTTATTATTAAGAATAATGAATGTTCTATCCTTAGAGATAATATTCTTTATTGACGTGGTATTTTAAAATAATGGTCTATATGTTTGTGACATAATTTACTTCAGATTGAACAAACTAATAAAAGAAAAGGGATGATGAAAATCTCACTTTCTTTTGGCACTGCAGACTTGGTCATATTAGTGAAAATAGACTGCGGACATTGCATAAGGAAGGGTTACTTGACCCCTTTTGATTTTGAATCATATCCTACATGCGAGTCTTGTCTATTGGGTAAAATGACTAAATCTCCATTTAGTGGACATGGAGAGAGGGCTGCATATTTGCTAGGATTGGTACACACAGATGTATGTGGACCAATGTCTACGCAAGCCATGGGTGGATTTTCGTACTTCATTACTTTCATAGATGATAGATCTAGATTCAGATATGTATATTTGATGAAACACAAGTCTGAAGGCTTTGAAAAGTTCAAAGAGTATAAGTATGAAGTGGAGAAACAAACCAAAAATGGTATTATAACTCTTCGATCAGATCGAGGTGGTGAATACTTGAATGGAGAGTTTCTGGATTATCTCAAAGAAAAGGGTATAGTCACCCAGTGGACTCCTCCAGATTGGTATCTGAAAGGAGAAATCGAACTTTGTTAGACATGGTTCGGTCCATGATGAGCTATGCGAATCTTCCAGTATTCTTATGGGGTTATGCATTGGAAACCTCATCATATTTACTGAATAAGGTGCCTTCCAAATCTGTTCCTTAAACTCTATATGAGATATAGAAAGAAAGGAAACCGAGTCTTAAACACGTTAAGATTTGGGGATGTCCAGCTTATGTCAAGAAAGTTGACCCAGATAAGCTGGAATCTCGATCCGTAAAATGTAGTTTTGTGGGATATCCTAAAGAGACTTTAGGGTATTACTTTTACACCGATCATTGGGTGTTTGTCTCCAGACATGCTACCTTCTTGGAAAAGGAGTTTATCCCTGAAGGAAACAGTGGGAGAAAAATTGAACTTGATGAAGTTCAAGAAGCACAAACTACTACGGATCAAGTGGAAACACCTGTTTAGACTGAACAACCTTCTGTGGAACAGCCCGTTTGTAGGTCAGAGAGAGTGTCTCGCCAATCTGAGAGGTATTATGGCCTTGTCATTGAGAATGACAATGAGTTTTCAATCATTGATGATGATAACCCTATGACATATAATGAGGCTATGAGTAGTGTTGACTCAGAGAAATGGCAAAGTGCCATGAAATCCGAAATGGAATATATGTATACGGTATACAAAAGAAAGATTAGAGCAGATGGCCAGGTGGAGACCTTTAAAGCCAGGCTTGTGGCAAAAGGATTCAAATAAAGGCAATGGATTGACTTTAATGAAACCTTTTACCTGTAGCCCTGTTAAAATCAGTTCGGATTTTGCTTGCGATTGCTGCTTACTACGACTATGAGATCTGGCAGATTGCCAGATGGTTTTCTTTCCAAGGGAAATGAAAACCTAGTGTGTGTAAGCTGCTGTGAACCATATGTGGTTTAAAGCAAGCTTCTCGTAGATGGAACATCCGTTTTGATGAGACAATCAAAGAGTTTGGTTTTATCAAAAACGTAGATGAACCATGTGTCTACAAAAGGGTTAGTGGGAGCGCGGTAACATTTCTTGTATTGTATTAAAAGAGAGTTGACACACATAACAACATAGCAGACCCACTCACAAAGCCACTTTCTGAAAGTCACTTTGATCGTCATAAAGATAAGATGGGTATTAGATACCAGAGTGATTGGCTTTAGTACAAGTGGGAGATTGAAAGCGATATGTCCTAAGTCCAATCACGTATGAGGATTTAGAATAACTATTATGTAATCTGTTTTGATTTCATTTATATTAATAAAAGACTTGTTTTGTTTTTATTACGGGCTCTATCTATTTAAGTGTTTAAATAAGATATACCATAGTTTAGAGTAAAGCTTTTTATGGATTATGATGAGATCATAATAGTGAGACCTAAAAGATGATAACTCTAAACTTAAATAGTTCCTGGTCATAGGATTACTAACTGGTAATTAATAATCCGCAAAGATTGGTACATACTATGCTTGCTCCCTTCAGGAGGATGTCTGTTCTCATAGGTATTTGTGTGGTGACACTATAGCTAGTATGTAGGTGCTTATTATAGAAGAAGTTCACTGAACATGACTCGCACAGCTGAACAACTGATGGAGTTCACTCACGTGTCAGCAGTTGTTCACATAGTGATAGTTGTACAAGTATCCTTAGACTTGAGGTCATCATAGTCATCTTTTGTACACTGAACTATGCTTTGGTTTAGTTCTTAGTCTCCTGGGACAATTATTAGGGCTCTACTGGGTATAGGAATTTGTACACGAAGATAGTGTATGATTAATAAAGGATCTACCCCTTCCAGTGAAGGAAGAGAATGTTCTAAGTTGATCCACTTATGCTAGTTCAGGAATCTCTGGCCAGAGTGAATGAAATTAGAAAGAAGTTTCTAATTTACATAGAACTGAGCATAGTGAATGGAAAAGCAAATGATTAAATTAGATAGGCTTGACACAAGTTCCATGCCTTGTATTTAATCAGGACATTGGAGGGTAGAAGGAGTTAATTGTACGGTAACTATTCACTGACAGGTTCTTGGTATTCTAAGCAGTGAATTCATATTATCCGGATAGTCGCGATATGTTGAGAAACATCACTCACGATGTAGATTAAATATAATTAATCAGTTAATTATATTTAGTGAATTTTAATATTCATATAAATAATTAATAAAAAGTTTATTATTATTTATTTCTACTACCGGCATAATATTGAACCTACAGGGTCACACCATAAAAGAATGTTTCCTTTGATGAATAATGAGAGAGAGAATTATTTTTCTAAATAGTTAAGAAAAAGAAATAATGATTAAAATAGTTTTAATTATTATTAAAGCATTTTATGAAGATAAAATGTGTGGGTTAATATATATAAAGATATATTATAAAACCCTAGGAGAGTCCTATAAATAGAATGAGATGGATGGCTCAAAAAAAATAAGACACACAACTTTGGTTTTGTGAAAACCCTAGCCTCCATCTTCTTCCTCTCTCTCTCTCTCCCCCAAAAAATCCATTTTATAAAAGCTTAGTTTTATAAAAAGGTTCATCGAAGCGGATCGTTCTTGGTGGATACCGGTAGAGTGCTTCACACACTAAGGAGCAACTGCTAGCACTCCAATTTTATAAAGCTTCGATTCACGAGGTATGGTTTCGATTCCTCAGTTTTTCCCTTTTATATGTTTTTCTATATGTGCGGTATATGGTTTTTACGGAATAATTATTATCTCATGCTTCCGCTCGTCCGTAAATTTCTTCACAAGAAACTTCACATCAACATACCTTTCGCTGAGGCTCTGGAGAAAATGCCTAGTTATGTGAATTTCATGAAAGGTATTCTTTCAAGGAAGGTGAAACTGGATGATCTTGATACCGTTGCTCTGATGGAAGAGTGCAGTTCCGTGCCACAACAAAAGTTACCTCCAAAGCTTAAGGATCCAGGTAGCTTCACCATTCCTTGCACCATTGGCAAGTTTTCATTCGACAAGTGCCTTTACGATTTGGGAGCAAGCATTAATTTGATGCCGTTCTCTATCTTCAAAAATTTGAATTTGCCTAATCCAAAGCCCACCTACATGTCTCTACAATTGGCTGATCGTTCGATTACATACCCACGAGGCATCATGGAGGACGTGCTAGTAAGGGTGGACAAGCTCATCTTTCCTGCAGATTTTGTCATTCTGGATTTCGAGGAAGATAAGAAGATTCTCATAATCTTGGGAAGACCCTTCTTGGCTACATGTCGTACCTTGATAGATGTGCAAAAAGGTGAACTCACTATGAGGGTGCAGGATCAAGATGTAACGTTCAATGTGTTCAATGCGATAAAATTCCCTACGGAAGATGATGAGTACTTCAAGGTGGATTTGATTGATTCTGTAGTTACTTCAGAACTTGATCATGTGCTAAGGTTTGATGCCTTAGAAAAAGCCTTATTGGGGGAATTTGATAGTGATGACTAGGAAGGCAATGAACAATTACAATATCTGAATGCTTCTCCTTGGAAATGAAAGCTAGACATGCCATTTGAATCTCTTGGTAATACTGATCTCAAGAATGCTGAGGGAAAGCTCAAACCATCTATTGAGGAAGCACCTACTTTGGAGCTTAAACCTCTACTGAACACTTGAGGTATGCTTTTTTAGGTGATGCATCTACTTTTACTATTATTATTGCATCTGACCTTTCAGGTAGTGATGAGGACAAGCTCTTGAGGATTCTGAGAGAAGTCAAATCGGCCATCAGATGGACTATAGCCGATATAAAAGGGATCAGCCCTTCGTACTGCATGCATAAAATTCTGCTAGAGGAAGGTAGCAAACCAACGGTTGAGCAATAGCGAAGGCTTAATCCTATCATGAAAGAAGTGGTGAAGAAAGAAATTCTAAAGTGGCTGATTCAGGAATCATATATCCTATTTCTAACAGTTCTTGGGTGAGCCCCGTGCAATATGTACCTAAGAAATGAGGTATTACTGTGGTAGCAAATGAGAAGAACGAGCTCATCCCCACTCGAACAGTCACAGGATGGAGGGTATGCATGGACTATAGAAAGTTGAATAAAGCCACAAGGAAGGATCACTTCCCTCTTCCATTTATTGATCAGATGCTTGACAGGTTGGCTGGTCATGAGTACTATTGTCTTCTGGATGGCTATTCAGGCTACAATCAGATTTGCATTGTACCAGAAGATCAAGAGAAGACTACTTTCACTTGTCCATTCCGCACGTTTGCTTTTCGCAGAGTTTCTTTTGGCTTAAGTGGTGCACCTGCCACTTTTCAGAGATGCATCATGGCCATATTCTCTAATATGATTGGAAATAATGTCGAAGTGTTCATGGACGACTTCTCCGTCTTTGGACATTCGTATGATGAATGATTGAATAATCTCTGTTTGGTGCTCAAAAGGTGTGTGGAAACCAATCTAGTGCTCAATTGGGAAAAATGTCACTTTTTGGTACAGCAAGGCATCATTCTTGGGCACAAGGTCTTCAATAAAGGTCTTGAGGTGGATAAAGCCAAGGTGGGCGTTATTGAAAATCTTCCGTCACCTATTTCTGTGAAAGGAATCCGTAGCTTTCTTGGTCATGCGGGTTTTTATCGGCATTTCATTAAGGACTTCTCTAAGATATCTAAGCCGTTGTGCAACTTGCTCGAAAAGGATATGCCTTTCAAATTTGATGATGAATGCTTGGCAGCATTCGATACTCTCAAGAAGAGTTTAATCACCGCACCAGTTATTACGGCACCTGATTGGAGAGAACCTTTTGAGATGATGTGTGATGTAAGTGATTATGCAGTAGGAGCAGTTCTTGGGCAGCGAAAGTCTAATATCTTTTATGTGGTCTACTATGCTAGTAAGACGCTTAATGGAGCCCAACTGAACTACACCACTACTGAGAAGGAGCTCTTGGCAATAGTTTTTGGTTTCAAAAATTTTTGATATTATCTACTTGGGACAAAGGTGACAGTCTTCACTGATCACACTGCCATCCGCTATCTGGTCTCAAAGAAGGATTCGAAGCCTAGACTTTTTCGTTGGGTTCTCTTGCTATAAGAATTTGAGTTAGAGATCAAGGATCGAAAAGGTACTGAAAATCAAGTAGCTGACCATCTCTCTAGATTGGATAATCCCAATTCTACTTCACATGATAAGACATTGATCAACGAATTTTTTTCGGATGAGCAGTTGTTCGCAATTCAAGAGGAAGAGCCATGGTTCGCAGACATTGTGAACTATCTTTTTAGCAATATAATGCCTCCTAATATGAATTCGGCTCAAAAGAAGAAGTTTCTGCATGAGGTGAAGTGGTACATATGGGATGAACCATATTTGTTGAGACAAGGAGCTGACCAGATCATTAGGAGATGTATCCCATTCTGTGAGACGGAGGGGATATTACGAGACTGTCATTCCACAGTTTATGGTGGACATTATGGTGGTGAAAAGACAGCAACTCATATTTTTCAAGCAGGTTTTTTCTGGCCTATATTGTTTAAAGATGCACTTTCTCAGTTCATTTTAAGGTGTGATCGTTGCCAAAGAGTTGGGAATCTTACCAGAAAGGATGTGATGCTTGAAGTTGAGGTCTTCGATGTTTGGGGAATCAATTTCATGAGACCATTTATCTCGTCATGCAATAATCAGTACATCTTGCTGGCAGTCGATTATGTCTTGAAATGGGTAGAAGTCAAGGCTCTACCGACTATGCAAAGGTAGTGTTGAGTTTTCTTCATAAGCAGATATTCACAAGGTTTGGAATGCCACGAGTTATCATAAGTGATGAAGGGTCGCATTTCTGCAATCGTAAGTTCACTTCTATGATACAACGCTACAATATAAATCGTCGCATCGCTACTGCCTATCATCCAAAGACTAATGGTCAAGCTGAAGTTTCTAATAGAGAGATCAAGCGCATTCTAGAGAAATTCGTTTGTCCGTCAAGAAAAGATTGGTCTTTGAAGCTCGATGAAGCTGTTTGGGCTTATAGAACAGCATACAAGACTCTACTTGGGATGTCCCTGTTTCAACTTGTCTATGGTAAGGGATCTCATTTACCTGCGGAGCTTGAGCATACAAGACTCCACTTGGGATGTTCCTGTTTGGGCTCGATGAAGCTGTTTGGGCTTATAGAATAACATACAAGACTCCACTTGGGATGTCCCTATTTCAACTTGTTTATGGTAAGGGATGTCATTTACCTGTGGAGCTTGAGCATAAGGTTTATTGGGCATTGAAGAAGTTAAACCTTGATCTAGATGCAGCTGGGAAGAAGCGAATGCTACAGTTAAATGAACATGATGAATTTCGACTTCAAGCGTACGAAAACAACAAAATGTACAAGGAAAAGGTAAAAAGGTGGCATGACAGGAAGCTATCGCCTAAGTCATTCGTGCTGGGGCAACAAGTTCTTCTATTCAACTCCCGTCTCCGAATTTTTCCTGGAAAGTTGAAAATAAGGTGGTCTGGACCATTTATCGTCAAAACTGTGTTTCCACATGGAGCGGTGGAGATTTTTGAGAACGATTTGGGCCAAGCATTCAAAGTAAATGGTCATAAATTGAAGCACTATTATGGGGATACGGCAAACTGTCAAGTGGTTAGTGCCGTTTTATTGTCAACTTGATCGCATTGCTCTACGTCAAGCTAATGACGTAAAAGAAGCGCTTCTTGGGAGGCAACCCAAGATATGAGAGCATAGGAACCCTTAGAATTTAGTACTTTATCCAAAAACCCAGTAAAATCAGAAAAATGTTGGCAGAATTTTTTTTCCAGAAACCTTGCAGGCGCCCGCCTGCTAGGACCAGGCGGTCGCGCGCTAGCAGGCGCTCGCCTGCTGGTGCCAGGCGACCGCCTGCGGACCTGATTTTTGAAAAAATAGTTTTCAACCTATATAAAAAAACAGAAAAACAAAAAACAAAAACCACAGCCCACAATCCCCATTAACCCATAATTTCTTCCCCATAATTAACCACAATCCCCATTCCTAATCGAATTCTAACCCAAATTTGCCCTATATATACATACAACCTCTACATATACATCACACACACTTTCAACTCTACAAAATCTCTCCTACACACCAAACACAACTCTCTAACCCTTATTCTCAGATTCCATGGCCCCAAAGAGATCACGAATTATAGGGAGCAGCAGCACCATTCTAACTTCTGGTTCTTCGAGGAACACTGTTGCGAGGCCCCGATTGTTGGATGGGGCTACTGAAGAAGAGTACACCAAGCTTCTGACTAAGCCTATTTTGAGGGAGAGGGGGTTCTTTCCATCAGGGAGGGATGGGGATTTGTTACCAATGATTGCTGAGAAGGGATGGATTATATTTTGCGAGTCACCTGAGGCGGTTCTGATGAGTATTGTTCGCGAGTTCTATGTGAATGCCAAGGCTGACAAGAATGGGTTTTCTGTTGTTCGTGGGCTTACTGTTGATTATCAGCCCGAGGTGATTTGCCGGGTAATTAGACAGTGATAAAAGAAAGCACAGGAGGAGAATTGGAATGAAAAGGCCCCTGAGGATTTTGATATGGACTTGATTATTGCTACTTTCTGTAGGCCGGGCACAGTATGGAAGTTCAAAAGGGGAACCAACGGGTATCATAATTTCCATGCTGTCGCGATGAACAGGTATGCTCGTGCTAATATTCTTCCTTCTGTACATGCACATGAGGTTATAGTGGAGAGGGCGAGGTTGTTGTGGGGGATTTTGAATGATGAGTATTATGTGGACCTTGGTGAGTACATCTACCAAGGGATTTTAAAGTTTTTGAGGGGGAAGTCGCATTACTCTATCCCGTATGCCTCTATTGTCACGAAGCTTTGCAAGGCATGTGGAGTCCAATGGCTTTCTTATGAGCAGTTGCATATGTCGGCCGCTTCTATTGATTCATCGATGTTGAATGCGATGCATGAGTGGACGGGTGGAGAGCCCGAGTCACATGGTTTAGGTTATCACCTTCCAGGAGGGGTTCCAGCAGCTGGTGCTACCATGGCTAGGCCCAGTCAGGCTCAGGGAGAGGCAGGTCCTTTGAAAGCCCAGGGAGAAGATGGTTCGGGATTGGCTGATGTCCAGTACATGAGGCTTTCCAGGAGGATGGATTCGATGTATGAGTCGCAGAGTAGGTTTGCACATGAGCTCACCCAAGCACTTGGGACTGCATTTAGAGGCCTTGGAGCTGACATCCAGTGGCCCGTTTATGGTGAGGATTCTGCTTATCCACCTCCTGACACTCCACCCTCTGAGGGTGATGATGATGATGATTCTTCTGAGTAGGTATACCCTGTGTTCCTTTCTATTACCTTCACTGGGGACAGTGAAGATTTTAAGTTTGGGGGTGGTAGTTAAGGAACATATTTGTGTGTGTGTCATGTAGTTGCATTTTCATGTTAGTTTAATTCATATAGTTGCATATTTTTGCCATATAGTTTTTTTATAGTTTTTTTTATTTTATAGCTTTATTTATCATGTCATATAGCTCATGTACATACCATGGTCCCTTTTGTGTTGATTTACCGATTAATATGTGATATTGATGCGAGCGTAGTGATAGCATTAGAGTAATGTTGAATCTTGTTAGGTTGGCATGCATGCTAGAAACACTTGTAATTTCACTAAGTCTTAGAGTATGCTTAAGGACTAGATTGTTGTCATGATTTGATAATTTTTTAGGTTAATCTATTGCTTATGCTTAGTGTTAGATATATTTGATAATTTCATGGTTAATATGATTTATGTTTAGTTTTCAGATCTTACTTAAACAGGATAAATCAGTACTTACTGGAAGTCAGGACTTAAGGATATCAGTACTTATATTATCAGGAGATAATCATCAGAAGATGGATATCAGAACTTAAGTGCTGAAGGATGTTCAGATAAGGACAGTAGCTGATTAAAGGAAAGAAGATCGAGATAAACATAAGAAGAGATATGCATGAAGAAGGAATTCTATGAAGAATAGAATACTTGGAAGAAAAGATATCTGATTGATATATTTTAGAAAGCAAAATTATATTCCATATCAATTAGCGATTATCTTGTAACTGTGTAGTATATAAACACAGACATAGGGTTTACACTATAAGTGTTATTATATTCGAGAAGATTATATATTTTAACCCTAGCAGCTCTCGTGATATTTGTTCATCACTGAGAGGTAACAGTTCCATACTGTAACAGAGTTTATTGTTTCAATAAAGTTTGTTTTCTGTTACTTAAGATATTAAAGTTCGATTTGATTGTACTTTACACTATATTCACCCCCTCTACAGTGTGTGTGACCTAACAAGTGGTATCAGAGCCTATCTGTTAACGCACATACAGTTTAAGATCCAAACACAATCATGTCTGGCACAGAAACTCCAACTAAGCCAACCAAAACTGAAGAACCACCAAAGACACAAATTCAAAGTCGGTATGAGACCATCAGAGTTCCCATACTGAGACCATCTGAATATCCCATATGGAAGGTAAGGATGACCATGTTCCTGGAAGCAACAGATCCAGAATATCTTGATAGAATCAAGGAAGGGCCTCACAAACCAACCAAGCTCGCTGTTATAGTTGCAGGTGAAGCAGCAAAGACCGTACCAAAGGAGAAGAGTGATTATACTGCTGAAGATATCGCATCAATTGCTAAGGATGCTAAGGTACGACACTTACTGCATAGTGCCATTGATAATGTAATGTCAAACAGGGTAATTAACTGCAAGACTGCTAAGGAGATATGGGATGCTCTGGAAACAAGGTGTCAGGGAACTGATATAATTAAGAAGAACAGGAAGATAATACTCACTCAAGAGTATGAACACTTTGACTCAAAGGCAAATGAGTCATTGACTGATTTATATGATAGATTTGTCAAACTCTTGAATGATTTGTCATTGGTTGATAAGGAGTATGATCTTGAAGATTCAAACCTTAAATTCCTGTTAGCTCTTCCTGAATGTTGGGATTTGAAGGCAACAACAATAAGAGACAATTACAATCTTGATGAAACAACTCTTGATGAAATTTATGGAATGCTCAAGACTCATGAACTTGAGATGGAACAAAGAAGTAAGAGGAAAGGAGGAAAGTCAAGGACAGTTGCTCTTAAGGCTGAAGAAGAATCCCCCAAGGCAGCTACCTCAAGGAAAGACAAGGGTACAACTCTTTTCACAAAGTCTGATATCGAGTCATCAAGTTCTGAAAGTGATGATGACTCAGATTCTGAAACCTTGCCTGAGACTGATGCTGATGAGGAGATGATGAAGCTGTGTGCTCTTATGATAAAAGGGATCACAAAGATTGCATACAGGAAGTTCAGGAAGGGAAAAAAGTTTTCCAGGAAAGGCACAAGTTCTGATAAGAAGAATTTCAGAAGATCTGAGGGCAGAGGAGGAAAGTCTGATAGAGGAGATTATACCAATGTCAAATGCTATAACTGTGGTGAGAAAGGCCACATATCTCCTGATTGTAAGAAAGTGAAGGGTGACAAAGGCAAGGCTCTTGTCACAAAGAAGAAAAGCTGGACAGACACCTCACACTCTGAAAGTGAGGAGAACTATGCTTTAATGGCAAATGCTGATAAAGAAAGTGCTGAGAGCAGTTCTGAAGCTGCTGAAACAAAGGTACCTCAGACTACTTATGCTTTTCATACTGATGATATTAATGAGTTGAGAAGATATCTTAAAACCATGTTTGTTAGCTATAGAGATCAAACTTTAACATGTGAAAGATTAACTTCTGAAAATCTTGCTTTTAAGAAAAGAAATGATTTCTTAGAAAAAGAGTTAGTTATGTTCCATCAAACTCAGAAGGATAGAGATGATGCTTTTTATGTTAATGATGAAGTGCTAAAAATGAATGAATCTCTAAAAACTGAGTTAGAAAAGGAAAGAGAGATTATCAGGACTTGAACTAACTCTGGCAGAACAACTCAAAATTTGCTAAGTAGTGAAAATTGGAAAGAGGGCTTAGGTTATGGAGAGGATATGAATGATAAAGGTACTGTAGAAATTAAGCCTGTTGTTAAGCAAAAGCCAAAGTTAAAACCTGTTAAGTTTGTAACTATAAAGTCTAATAATGAGAAATCAGAAGTTAAAGAGGAATTAACTTCTGACAAACTAAAACAGGAAAAGACAGCTGAAGTAAACATAGGCTTAATGACTAAGAAGTAGCTTAAGCATAAGCTGAAAGATGTTAAGAATGCAAACAAGGTAAAATCACCTAGGAAAAATAGGAATGGAAAGGAAGGTGTGAATAAAAGCAATGATTATAAGCCTGTTCCTGATGCTCCTAGGAAAACGTGTCATAACTGTGGAAGTTCTAACCATCCGGCTTCTTTTTACAGGAAGAATAAGAACATAAACTCCTTACCTTCAAAATCAGGAGTTAAGAGTCAGTCTGTTAGATATAAACCACAAAATCCTTGTTTTCATTGTGGTAGTCTATGGCATTCCATTTATACTTATAAGGAATATCATAGTTTGTACTATGATTATTATCAAATAAAACCTTCTTTGAAGAAAGTTTTCATTGTTCCTTCTAGTGTAAATTCTGATTCAAAGTCTGATAGTGTAAGTTCTGATAAGAAAAATGTTAACATAAACTCTGATGCTAAATCCGCTGCAAATGTTAACAAACTTGATAAGGCCAAAGGATCCAAGCAAGTCTGGGTCCTTAAAACTAATCATTAGTGGTCTTTATGATTGCAGGGCAACATGAAAAATATTCTAGTTCTGGACAGTGGATGTTCAGGACATATGACTGGAAATAAGGCCCTGCTATCAGACTTTGTGGAGAAAGCTGGCCCAAGTGTTTCTTATGGAGATGACAACAATGGAAAAACATTGGGATATGGCAATATCAATCTTGGGAATGTCATCATTAAAGAAGTAGCTCTGGTCTCAGGACTTAAACACAATCTGCTGAGTATAAGTCAAATCTGTGACAGAGGTTATCATGTTGATTTCTATGAAGAACACTATGAAGTTGTGAGTAAATCTAAAGGCAAAGCTGTTCTGAAAGGATACAGGCGTGGTAACATTTATGAAGCTAAGCTTTCAACTAGTACTGATGGTTCTGCAATCTGTCTGATGAGTAGAGCATCAATTGAAGAAAGCTGGAATTGGCACAATAAACTCTCTCATTTAAATTTCAACAATATAAATGAGCTGGTCAAGAAAGATCTTGTGAGAGGACTGCCAAAGTCAGTATTTGCTCCTAATGGCCTTTGTGATTCTTGTCAGAAGGCCAAACAAAGAAAATCTTCATTTAAGAGCAAGACTGAATCATCAATTCTTGAGCCTTATCATCTACTACATGTTGATCTATTTGGTCCAGTGAATGTCATGTCTATTGCAAAGAAGAAATATGTGTTTGTTAGGTCCCAATTTGTTTGTAGAAGGGGGGGTTGAATACAAACAGTACCAAATAATCGAATAAATGCGGAATAAAAAATGTGAAACAAAATTCAAGTTAAATAAAAATATTATTAATTTGAAAGGTGTTACAACAACTGTATCGATTACAAGGTATTAATCTCAAATCAATTATCACAAATCTAGAATAAATTCGACATGAACTTTTTCTATTTTTGCAATAATTAGAATCAAATGCTAAACGCGATTTGAGATTAAGTTCTAGGGATTTTGATCCGCTAGATTGTTACACAAGAACAAGATAAAGATTTCTAGTTGATTGGATTTAACTTTGCAATCTAGAAATTGATCTTTGAAATAAGCAGATGAAAAATGAAATATTTGCTGCGGCTGCTGTGTTCTTGTTTTTTTTTGTTTGTTGGATGATTGAGTTGTAGTGTACTGACTGCTGCTTGTCTGCTTCTTTTTAATCAACAGAATAGAATTGACCTGGCAAGACAATCCTGAGCTCAGCAAGACAATCGGTAGGACTATCCTTAGAACTAGCAAGACAATCAGAATGAACTAGCAAGACTTTCGGTATGACAATCAATTGTCATACCGATTGTCATAGTAGTTCAAGCAAATTGTTTTTGCTGAATTAATAAGTGATTTTAATCTAATAATAATTCTGGTAAGACAATCAACTGAATTAGCATGACTTTCGGTATGACTATTGATTGTCTTACCGATTGTCATACTAATACAATCAGTTGTCTTTTTGGAATTAAAACAGATTTTAACCAATTAAAAATTCTGAAAATTCTAAATATTAATTCAGAATTAATTAATCAATTAATTTAATTAATCAATAAATTAATTTTTGCAGATATAATTTATTTTCTTAATTAAATTATATGACTTAATTAATTAATAGATAATTAATACTAATCCTGAGCAGCAACCAATCTTCTGAATATCTTCTGAAAATGATTGAAATTATGAATCAATTCCATCACTTCAATGTTGACACTCGATGTACTGTCTGGTTCATGAGTGACTAACTTCCGTGACGTTTCTCCATGTCTTGACTTTGACGCTTTGATTTTCTTCAGATTAAATCCTTGTAATTAATGATACTCTGACGAGATCTCTGTCATTTGATTAAATCCACGATCTTGATTTATATCACTGAGGCATGATCAACTTCTTGAACTTCTTCCAGTGAATTAACTCCTCAAGTCTGTAGATGAACCTTGTTTCTGAATCCTTTGACAGATATTACTTTGCGAGATCTCTCTGACGGTCGATCCACTATTTACTTATTACATTCTTATTTGAGTTGAGTTGAATCCTCGAATATACAAATAGGCTATGACATATGACTTACAATCTCCCCCTATTTGTTTGTTAGACAATAACACACAAATACCTAGAGGATAACTCAACTAACAAATAAGAAAAAGATATAAACATACATGCAAAGTAAATAGCAGAAAAGTTCTGGATGAGATTTAACATTTTCCAGATTCCAAGTAGTTCCATCTTCATTTGTACAACCACATTTCCTGTTGAGAAGCCCATATCTCTTGCTTCTCCCCCTATGAGAATCAACTGATTAAAGAAGATCACCTTCGTTTTACCACCTCTCCCGTACAATAGGATCCGCAGATAAAAACCAATGGTACTCCCCTAACAGCTTCTTCCCTTACTAGGAAATCACCTTGTGTTTACCACCTCTCCCGTACAATAGGATCCGTAGTTAGAAACAACAATGGTGTGGTGTAGTGTACATTTTTAGGATCTTTTTCTTCCTCCCTGCTATTTCTCCCCCTTTGTTGAGGAATCCTCCAAACTATTTCTTAAGCTTTTATCTCCCCCTTAAAGAAGGAATGTATGCCGTCGTCTGAAGGAGTTCTCATATTTCACTTTGTTGGAAAAGAAATAACAAGTAGTTTCTCTTTCTACCTCACTGTGAGTGTGTGATTCTGTTTAGTGTACCTCACATGTGTTTCACTCTTCTCTCCACTCGTGTTTACACTCATTCTCACAAGTGTATCACTCTTCTCTCATAGCTCCATAATCCAGCTGTACCTGCAAGGAAAGTCACCTTAGCCATCCTTAAAGGAGGTCACAGGTGGTGCAATGGGAGTTCACAAATCCCCATCCTTGTTAAACTCGTCAGATAAATCTGAGTCATAATCTACAAGTTGCTAGTTTTCCTTTTAGGGTTCCAGATTTGAATTCTGGGAAGGTAAACAATGATCCAACGATTTTAGCATAAAGATCAAAGTTCCCTTCTAATGTCTGTGAAGACACTTCCTTGTGACTTATCAGGTAATATCTGAATCATTGTCAACAAGTTGCCGATCTGCACCTATGTCAGATCCACTATCCGCAGATGCATCCAGGGGATTTAAGCCTGGGGAGGTAGACACTGACCACTGACATATGGCTTTTGGATCAGTATCCTCTCCTAACACCTGTAAAGGCAATTGGTCCACTAACGAACCTTGAACAATCGAATCTGACCTTAAAATGGTCGAAACTCTTATTTCCGTCAACTCATCCTTTGTGTGTGTAACCTCTCCTTGTGCATCAAGAATTGATTATGTTTGAAGTGGTGACACTACATCGGATACCTTGGCCGACAGGCAAAATTCAATAGACTCACCCTGTTGAGAGAATGAATCTAGTAACTGTTTTTGTGCCTTTTCAGCCATTACATCTTTTTGAGAAGATGTATGGGGGCTAGCAGTTGCCTCGGTTTAAATACTACTCATCTATGTAGGAGACAGAGCTACTGGGTTGACTACAGAACCTTCCTTATGTGGTGCACTAAGGCACTATCTCCCTCACGCTCATTCATACTACTTTTAGTGGTAAAAGAGTGTTGGTTGGTTCTGTTTTTGTGTTTGTCTTTACAGTCTGGGATAGACGTTGTGGGTTTTCAACCTCATGACTGTCAATGAAAGAAAGTCATTGGAGACTGAACCTGTATCATAGAACATATGGTAATAGAGAGAAAATGATTTAAAATAGTGATTTTAAAAGATTTTACATGAAATAAGAAATCACTAATGTAGAAAGAAGTTTGATTTTGTTTTTCAATATGAATGAGTTTTTGATAAAACATTGATCACTTAGGGTAAAGTCTAAGTAATTCTCATTCATGTCAAAAGCTTAAAAATATCTGCAACATAATGTTAACAACATATCATTGACCGATACTTGTCAAGTACTTTAGATACTAATTGTTATGTTGCATAAACAATATACCACTGCACATATAAAACAATATGATTGTGCTTAGTGATAAGATAGTTATTAATATGACGACTCTACTTATTCATATAAAATTATAACTTCTGTTAGAGTGTCATACCATGTCCTTGACGATTGCTTGAGCAGTATACTAGTTCATACCAACCTGAAGTGAGATTGTGAAGAAGAGATTGCATAGTCCAATAGATCTGCAGCTTCAAAGTCCATGAACTGTGGTGCACTGATTCCTCTTTTAACTCACCAATCAGGAGTACACTTGTACACATCTTACTAGAGTACAATTCCAAGTGTAATGTGCAGCAGGTGCCTGATATGTCGTAATATTCTCAAGTCTCGTCACTGGTGCTATATGTTAGATACTGCTTCCTGATAATAACCTAGCACAATATACAAAATTACAATGATAACATTCCCAGCTTGTAAACAGCCATATCCCTCGGATACACCTTTGCTGTTATCTCCAAAGGTAACCATGGGGCCAGCTTTCTCAACCACATTTGATAGCAGGGCTCTATCTCCGGTCATATGTCTTGATGATCCACTGTCAAGAATCCACACTACCGGTTATACTTGTTTAATGCCCTGCACTACAAATGGATTAGACCTTCTTCGGAACCCAAACTTGGTTGGGCCCGGCATACTTGTAGAACTGTCCTTTGTCAGGCAAAACAACATTTTTAATTTTAATTGCCTCAACTTTCTCAATGACTGAACATTTGACCTTGTAAACAGCGTTAACAAATTTCTGTTTAAGCTTAGGCACAAATGTCTCCTTTCTAGCCTTAGAAGGACTAGCAGTCTTAGACCTATCATGCTTCTTGTTATTCACATGCTAACGAGGAGTAGTCTTATCATTAGACACATGCTTACCATTAAAATAAGCATACATCATATTAAAAGCACAAGACATACAATTAGCAACACCACATGCTTTATGAGAGTGATTAACAGCAGGCAATTTATGCATGGTAGACATGGCATTATTGTTATCCAACTCATGTGTGTCTGAGTTAGTCTCAGTTGCTTTCACAACTTTGACTGGAACTTTCGACTCACTTGACTTGGAAACAATCTTCTCATTAGCATGATCCTCAGCACGTATTTCCTCTTGAATAACAGAAGAGGTCGCATCAAATGGTTCAGCAATTGATGCTTTATAGAGGGGTTCATCAACACCCTTAAGCACATGTGGTACTTCCCTCCCTTTAGCACATACACGAGGAGGGGAGTTTATGCCTAATTCTCTAATAGCAGCATTGTAATCATATCCTATTCCAGATGTTTGATTAACAGCTTGCTTACTGTAGAACTCTTTAGCCTTCGAACAAGAATTGAAGTAGGCTCTAACCTTAGTCTCAAGACCGGTGATCTTGTCTTTGAGAATAGTTTCGAGTTTTCTATAACAGTCAACTCTATTCTCTAGAAAAGATACTTGTTCTTTTAATTTGTCTTGATTAATGTGCACAAGTCTTAATTCATTGACCTCTTTCTCAAGGTCTGTGATCTGTAAACTTAACAGTTCATTATCACGACGTGCACAATCTAAGTTACCTCTTAGATGATAAACCATTTCAGCATCAGAAAGTTTTACCTCTATTCTTGACGATGAAGCTTTTCCATCAATAGCCATCAGAGCAAGATTTCCTTCATCTTCATCTTCACTGTCAGTATCATCCCAGCTTCTTCCCTTTGCCAGATAAGCCCTTTCAGAGTTCTTTCTTACTTGCTTTGGCTTCCTACATTCTGTGGCAAAGTGTCCCAACTCATTGTAGTTATAGCATCTAATGGTGCTTCGATCAACCATCCCTGTTTTGTACCCACCACTGCTGGTGTTAGAGGATGAAGATCCACCTTTCTGGAATTTGTTGTAGTTGGACTTGTACTTAAGCTTGGGATTCCTCCTGAATCTGACATGGGAGAATCTCTTGACAATTTGGGCCATTGATTCATCTTCCAATTGCTCCAGCTCTTCCAAGGAATAAAAATCATCACTTGATTGATTTGTAGTAGGAGGATCATATTCTGCTACTAACTCATTTTCCTCACCCTTGGAAAACTGTACCATTCTTTCTAACTGTTGAGATTGTTGTTGTTGTTGACCTTCAGCTACAAGTGCAGTAGATGTGCTGACCATTCTATCCTTCCCGTAGACTTCCTTCTGTTGAATCTGCTCCAACTCATAGGTTTTTAACACTCCATAGAGCCTGTCCAAAGAAATCTCACTCAGATCTCTAGCTTCTCTAATGGCAGTGATTCTATGTTCAAGATGAGCTGGCAGTGTTAAAAGGAACTTTTTGTTGACCTCCCTGATTGAATAATACTTTCCATTGATGTTCAGGTTGTTGATCAACGCATTGTACCTCTCAAACACTTCAGTAATTCCTTCTCCTGGATTTGATTTGAAATGTTCATATTCAGAGGTTAGGATTTCCAACTTGTTCTCCCTAACTTCCTCTGTGCCTTCATTAATCACCTCAATAGTTTCCCACATGTGTTTGGAATTTTTACAGTTCATCACATGTCTGTTCATCAAGGGATCAAGGGAATCAATTAATATTAATTGAAGGCTGGCATCCAAGGAGGCTTCTTCCTTCTCAGCAGGAGTAAAATCTTCAGGCTCTTTTGGATAGGTTCTAGCTTCAGTAGTCACCACACCATCTATTATTACCTCCGGTTCAATAACCATCGGAGTTTTTATACCCTTCTTTAACAAGTTTGAATATTTGGGATTTGCAACTTGTAAAAATAATAGCATCTTCTTCTTCCACATGATATAATTCTCTTTATCAAATTGTGGAATTTTAACGGTTCCAACTTTATGTGAAGTCATTATGAATTTTTGAATAAATAAAAATTCAAGGAGTTGAAAAATCACAAAAGTCTAGGATCTTGATTTGTTCGTTAATCAGAAGGCTCTGATACCAATTGTTAGGTCCCAATTTGTTTGTAGAAGGGGGGGGGGGGTTGAATACAAACAGTACCAAATAATCGAATAAATGCGGAATAAAAAATGTGAAACAAAATTCAAGTTAAATAAAAATATTATTAAACTTGAAAGGTGTTACAACAACTGTATCGATTACAAGGTATTAATCTCAAATCAATTATCACAAATCTAGAATAAATTCGACATGAACTTTTTCTATTTTTACAATAATTAGAATCAAATGCTAAACGTGATTTGAGATTAAGTTCTAGGGATTTTGATCCGCTAGATTGTTACACAAGAACAAGATAAAGATTTCTAGTTGATTGGATTTAACTTTGCAATCTAGAAATTGATCTTTGAAATAAGCAGATGAAAAATGAAATATTTGTTGCGGCTGCTGTGTTCTTGTTTTTTTTTTGTTTGTTGGATGATTGAGTTGTAGTGTACTGACTGCTGCTTGTCTGCTTCTTTTTAATCAACAGAATAGAATTGACCTGGCAAGACAATCCTGAGCTCAGCAAGACAATCGGTAGGACTATCCTTAGAACTAGCAAGACAATCAGAATGAACTAGCAAGACTTTCGGTATGACAATCAATTGTCATATCGATTGTCATAGTAGTTCAAGCAAATTGTTTTTGCTGAATTAATAAGTGATTTTAATCTAATAATAATTCTGGTAAGACAATCAACTGAATTAGCATGACTTTCGGTATGACTATTGATTGTCATACCGATTGTCATACTAATACAATCAGTTGTCTTTTTGGAATTAAAACAGATTTTAACCAATTAAAAATTCTGAAAATTCTAAATATTAATTCAGAATTAATTAATCAATTAATTTAATTAATCAATAAATTAATCTTTGCAGATATAATTTATTTTCTTAATTAAATTATATGACTTAATTAATTAATAGAGAATTAATACTAATCCTGAGCAGCAACCAATCTTCTGAATATCTTCTGAAAATGATTGAAATTATGAATCAATTCCATCACTTCAATGTTGACACTCGATGTACTGTCTGGTTCATGAGTGACTAACTTCCGTGACGTTTCTCCATGTCTTGACTTTGACGCTTTGATTTTCTTTAGATTAAATCCTTGTAATTAATGATACTCTGACGAGATCTCTGTCATTTGATTAAATCCACGATCTTGATTTATATCACTGAGGCATGATCAACTTCTTGAACTTCTTCCAGTGAATTAACTCCTCAAGTCTGTAGATGAACCTTGTTTCTGAATCCTTTGACAGATATTACTTTGCGAGATCTCTCTGACGGTCGATCCACTATTTACTTATTACATTCTTATTTGAGTTGAGTTGAATCCTCGAATATACAAATAGGCTATGACATATGACTTACAGTGTTGGTCATAGTGAATGAGTTCACCAGATATACATGGGTGTATTTCTTGCACACAAAAAGTGAAACTGCATCTATCTTGATTGATCATGTCAAACATCTGGATAAATTGGTCAAAGATTCTGTGAAAATCATAAGGAGTGATAATGGTACTGAGTTCAAGAATTTGATAATGGAAGAGTTCTGTAAAAACCATGGAATTAAACAGGAATTTTCTGCTCCTGGAACTCCACATCAAAATGGAGTTGTTGAAAGGAAGAATAGAACTCTCATTGAAGCTGCACGTACAATGCTTGAAGAAGCAAAGCTTCCAACCTATTTCTAGGCTGAAGCTGTTAGACTGCTTGTTTTACTCAAAATGCAACACTCATTAACAAGCAAGGAAAAACACCATTTGAGATGGTGAAGAAAAAGAAGCTAAATCTGAAGTACTTTCATGTATTTGGATGCAAGTGTTTTGTTCTTAAGACTCATCTTGAACAGCTATCCAAATTTGATCTAAAAGCTGATGAAGGAATTTTTGTTAGATATCCAATTTCCACAAAAGCCTTCAGAGTCTATAATTTGAGAACAAGAGTGGTCATGGAATCTATCAATGTCTCTTTTGATGACAAGAAGATTACTGAACTTGAAGATTTTATTGATCATGATCAGCTGAGATTTGAAAATGAAGACTCAAATTCTGATACTGAAAATCCTGACAATCTAAGTCCTGATAATGCCAACTCTGATGGATTAAACTCTGATGTTATTGAAACTGTGGTGACTACGTCAAAGAAAGATGCACCTATGCAGGGGGAGCATACTCAAGATCTTACCACATCTCAAGAAGCATCAAAACATACATCTGGCTCTTCAAGTTCTGATTTGACAAGTTCTGATAGTTCTGAAAATCTAAATTATGAAGAATCCAACTCAGAAAGTATAGTTTCAGGGGGAGCATCAGAAAATGAAGTTAAAGACAGCATGGATCATGGGGGAGCATCCAGTTCTAGAGAAAACCTTCCATCTGCAAGGAAGTGGACTAAATCACATATACCTGATTTGATAATTAGAAATCCTGATGCAGGTGTCAGAACTAGAACAGGTACTTTAAACGAATGTCTTTACAATTCTTTTCTCTCTCAGACTGAGCCAAAGAAAGTGGAAGAAGCTCTTCAAGATGCTGATTGGGTGCAAGCAATGCAGGAAGAGTTAAATGAATTTGAAAGAAACAAAGTGTGGACCCTAGTGCCAAGACCAAAGAATAGATCTGTTGTTGGTACAAAGTGGGTATTCAGAAACAAAACTGACAGTTATGGCATAATTACAAGGAATAAGGCAAGGCTGGTTGCAAAAGGATATTCTCAACAAGAGGGAATTGATTATGATGAAATATTTGCACTAGTTGCTAGGTTAGAAGCCATAAGGATATTTTTGGCTTATGCTGCTCACAAAAAGTTTACTGTCTTTCAAATGGATGTGAAAAGTGCTTTTCTCAATGGAGAATTGGAGGAGGAAGTATATGTTGAACAACCTCCAGGCTTTGTAGATTCCAAACATCCAGATTATGTCTACAGGCTTGATAAAGCACTTTATGGACTTAAGCAAGCTCCCAGAGCATGGTATGAGGCTTTAGCTCAGTTTCTTCTGGAAAGTGGATTTAACAGAGGAACTATAGACAAAACACTGTTCTACCTCAACCATGGAAAGGACTTACTTCTGGTCCAGATTTATGTTGATGATATCATTTTTGGGTCTACAAATGACAGACTTTGCAAGAAGTTTGCCAAACTGATGTAGTCAAGGTATTAGATGAGTATGATGGAGGAACTTAGCTATTTTCCGGGCCTTCAAGTCAAGCAGAATGAAGAAGGCACTTTTATTTGTCAAACTAAGTACACCAGAAACTTGCTGAAAAAATTTGGAATGCAAGATTGTTCAAGTGCATCCACTCCCATGGCCACTGCAACAAAACTGGATAAGGATACTGGTAAATCAGTAGAAATTACTAATTACAGAGGTATGATTGGCTCTCTACTCTATCTAACTGCTAGTAGACCTGATATCATGTATGCTACCTGTCTTTGTGCAAGATTTCAAGCAGATCCAAGAGAACCTCACTTAACAGCTGTGAAAAGAATTTTCAAGTATGTTAAGGGAACAGCTGATCTGGGATTGTGGTATCCCAGAGAATCAGATTTTAAACTAATAGGTTACTCAGATGCAGATTTTGCAGGTTGCAAAATTGACAGGAAAAGCACAAGTGGAAGCTGCCAATTTTTTGGAGGCAGATTGGTTTCTTGGTTTAGCAAGAAACAAAAGTCAATTTCCACATCAACTGCAGAAGCAGAATATATTGCTGCAGGAAGCTGTTGTGCACAGATTCTTTGGATGAAGAATCAGTTACTGGATTATGGGTTAACATATTTCAAAATCCCTATTTACTATGATAATCAAAGTGCTATTGCTATGACAGGTAATCCAGTTCAACACTCTATGACAAAGCACATCAGCATCAGGTACCACTTCATCAGGGAACATGTAGATGAAGGTACTGTGGAATTGCACTTTGTTCCAATAGATCAACAACTAGCAGATATCTTCACAAAACCATTGTGTGAAGCAACTTTTACAAGATTGGTAAATGAACTTGGAATGGTTTCAGGTTCTTTCTCTAAATCTGCTTAGTTTTGTTCTGATGCATCAGACTTTATGATCAGTATTTACAGAATTTAATCTCTTTGTGTATTCTGTGCTTAATTGAAAAATGTGTTTAAGTACTGACTGTTGTCTGATAAATGTTTCTAAACTCTGATAGTGATATGTCTGTTTAGGTAACTATTCAATCCTATGAGGATAACTGTGCTAGATGCTGACCTAGTAGTCTTCAATAAACAAGGGATCCCATGTAAGAAGTAATTATTACTGTGGAAATCTATTGACACAAGCAAATTCTGATAATTGAGCTTAGTTGAGTTTACTTGGTCTATCTTATTACTAAGTCACAAACTAGAATATTGCTTCTCATCTGTTAAGTTCTGATGCTAGTAAATCTGTTGAATGTACTAAGTGCTGGTAAACCTCTCTTATCAAAAGAAAAAGAAAATAATCATGGATTAAAATCAGGTACTCCTTTGAGATCTAGAGTAAAAATGTGGAAGGGACGACCCAAGTGCATTGCTGGTATTAAGTAAATATACATTAGAAAAGCAAAATATTTTCTTGGTGACTTTTCACACTCTATGATTACTGGAGAAATACTCTGATAATACAATAAATTCTGATAAGCAGTCGTGACTCACTTACACTGAGAAGCCACTGTAAAATGGAATTTAAAAAGATGCACAAACTTAGCACAAAATAGTTGAGGTGGACTCAAGCATAAACTCATTCAACAGTAGGTTTCAGAATAATGACAGCTCTTTAGCAAAGTTTTAATTATGCCTTATTTCTAAGATGTACTGAAGTGAATCAAACTTTACTCCTTGTTTGATATTTAGCTTAATGCACACACTAACCACTCCATATGAATGATGAAAATCAATGTGGTGATCTATGTTGTTTTAGATGAACTATCATTGTGTCACATTGCACAAATTCTGAGGACAAGTTCTGATTGCATGTTCTGATGATTAAGTTCTGAAGAATATAAATCAGAATTTGTGTGAGGAATTACTAAAATAGGCATTCCTTTTTCGAGTTAAGAAATTATGTTCTGATGACTGTTAAGTTCTGATATAAGTCTAAGTTCTGATATTACAGTCTGATTCTTTACTTGACTTATTAGTGGATAAAATTTGACAACAGTCTCAGTTTAAACCAGAATATGTTGAAGTGGAAGATTAATAGTCACTATAGTTAGGGATAGTGGTACTCGTACATGAACAGTCAACTTTTACTTGCTTCTTGTGCGCATTAAACCATGTTTTCTCTTTCCAATGAATGTTTTCCTTTTTCCAAGTCTGGGGAGACGAGGTAGAATTAATTCTACCTGTCAGCATTAAATTTCTTTGCGTCTCCTGGCATTCTCTTGCCTATATAAGCAACCACTTCACATCAGCCTTCCCATCAAATCTTTTATCACAAACTCACCTTCATAATCTTTATATCAAAAACACCATGGTCAATTACAATATGTTTTTGAACTACGAAACATTCAACATGGAGCTGAGCTGTGCCGATTGGCAGCTGGAATGGCATGTCACTGCCATTCCTGATGAGATATGGGACTCAGTTCCACAGGAGGTACTCACCCACCTCCTGTTCTTCTACATGGACTACCATCGCCATCTGGAGTAATTGGAGGAGGAAAGGCTGGAAGCTCTCCGCCAGCAAGAGCGAATCATTCGACTCGCTATTCTGTTTGTCGAGAGTAGGAAGAAGAAATGATTTATTTTCTTCATCCTGTTTTTCTTCATCATCAGCCTTGCCCTGCTTCTTGAGCTAGGACAAAGGCTGTTGACGTTAGGTTTAGCAGCTTAGGGCAATCTTGTAAAAAGTTTTGATGTAATTTAAATTTCATGAATGTATTCTCTTGATATATTAATGAAATTTGTTTTTGTTTCAAGATCTTGTCTCTGAGATATTTTGTAATGCATTGATAAATCCTGATACATATTCATATTCTGATGACCATATAAATTCTATTTTAACTTAAGTTCTGATTTTACTTTATCAGTACTTGCTCATCTGATTTATTATGGTAATTTTCACTCAATTTTTTTTCAGAATATTGATGTTGCAGTGAAAAATAATTAAATAAGTGGGAACAGTTTCAATTTTGAATTAAAACTGATTCACCTTGATTAATGGAATAACTGGGTAAGTAATGATTACTGTTTTCTCGTGCCCATTAACTATTCATTTTTACTGCATGTCTGACAGGTGTCCAACGGTTACATTCTTTTTAAAAAGTATAAGTAAGACAGAGAGAGGATTTTTTTTAATCTTTTATTTCCTTTCATACTTTTTCTCTCTATTTGCTTTTACTCTCTTTCTTCTTCTAACGTTGGTTTTTCATATAGACATTCTATCAAACACCTAACAGGCACTTATAAATCTCGATTAATTTCATGGCACCTAAGGATTTAATCATTGATGGAGCTAAATTTGTTCCAAACAACTATGCTGCAATTCTTGATAATGCTGAAGCTCCGTCTGAATTGCATTTTGTGCAAGATCTTCTTGTACACAGTGAAATCGGGTATGCATTGACCCAACCTTCAGTCTTCTCAAGCCAACAAGTTCTGACACTTTGGAGGACTGGAACCTTTGATAATGGTGGTCAAACTGGTACTCCTAGTACTGTTTTCGAAGTGGGTGATTCTCCATATGCAGTCACTCCTGGTACAATACGCAAGGCTCTACATCTCCCAGAAGGATGTACTTTTTCAATTCCAGAGGAATCAGCACTTCAGGAGTTAATGGCCAGTTTGGGGTATGAACAGAGTTTGGCAAAGCTTGGGCAGTTGAAACGGGCTCATATTAGAAGGGAATGGAGCTTCTTCTTCGACTGCATCACTAAAGCTTTTGGGAACAAGTGTTCGAATTTTGATGCCATCCCCATAATGAGTCAGCCCATCGGGTATGCCATTATAAACCAAACTCATTTTTATTTTGCAACGGCTATAATAGGTTTTATTGGAGATAGGATGACAGAGGATAGGAATGTTGTTTACTTTGCTAGATTCTGTCAACTTATATATACTTTTTGTACTGATGAACCTCAACTAACCAGTACCTTAACTTCACCTTTCAAAGTTGCAAAACGTTATTTTAATGACCTGGTAAATGCTGACACTAAGAAACCAGTGGTTAGACCTTTACAGATTCCTCAGTCTGTAAAACATATCTTAGTAAATGCTGATCCTGATTCCTATAGATCTGTTTATCCTGATGTCCAACCAACAACCACCTCTCAAACACCACAACAACCATCAGAACATACCACTCATACTACTCAACCAACCCTCAGGCAATATATCAAATCCTATCTCTCCACTTCACAGACAGTTCAACCCTCATCCTCAGTACCTACTGAGAAGCCTTCATCTTCCAAGCCTCAGAGGACAAAGACTATTCCTCACACACCTCAAAAGAGAAGGAGGATTGCTTGGAGAGATGAGTCGGACAGTGAGGAACATGTTTCTACATCAGAACATGTTCTCAACGAAGCTGAGACAGTGATTCTCAGAAGGATTCTAGAATTGGGGGATCTAGGCTTCTCAAGAGGCTTAGAAGAATGATTGTTCCTGAAACTCACAAGGAATCCATATCTACAAAGAGATACAAGAAACAGAAGGCAAAAAGGCCAGTTGCAGATGATGAAGAAGCAGCAGCTAAGGAAGGAGATCAGGAATCTCTGATCTCACAAGAAAAGGAATTTGCTAAAGTCACTTCTTCATCAACTCCATCTCAGGAAGTTGTTCCTGAAAAGGCCAACACACCATCTGTGTCTCCTGTTCGAACGTCTGTATCTCCTGTTGTTCCAGGCACAAGTACCGAAATTGATGTTCAGAACCTGGTTATTCCTGAAGTAATTCTCTTAGAAGCTCCAACAGCAACTAATCCATCAACAACACATGTTACTGATGCTGCTCAAAATCCAGACTTCTCTTCTACACCTTCTCTGCATCTAGATGCTGATGATCAGAATATAGGTGAGCATCAGGATATGGCTGTTGATCAGAACTTAGAACCAGATCAGCAATTAGAGGATGCTGAAGCCTCCATTGCTACTCACACTATTGTTTTATCATAAGATACTGATTCTGTAAGTTCTGATGCTGCAAATGCTGGAGATACTGGTGATGCTGCTCCAAATACAGATGCTGATGAAGCAGGTCCTTCAGGACATGCTCCTCAACAAACTATTCTTAAATCTGAACTTGTTAAGAAGTTTGTTAGCAGAGACGCACTAGTGCCTTGGAGTGAAACTCCTGCAGGACAGGAGTGGACTAAGGAATGGAACTCAGTTTCCTGTGTTCCATCTGCAAAGCATCTGGCTGAGCACTTGACAAAAGCTGATGAAATGTTAAATTCTGATGATTTCAAAACCCAGCTTAGAGTCACTGCATTGAGTACTAAACATCTACAAGGTCTCCATTGAACTACTCATGCAGAGCTACACAAGATTCAGGAAGAATTCATCAAACAGGACCAAATTCAGAAAATTGACAAGAAAAAGTTCTTCCAACCTACCTTTGACAGGATTGCTTATATTGAGAAGACTCAAGAGAAACAACAAGCTCAGATTGATGATATTCTGAAAAATCAAGCTTCTCAGCAATCTCAACTTACTGATATCCAAGCCTTAGTGGAATTGCTTGTCTCTCTTCTACTACCTGCTGATGCCAAAAAGGGGGAGAAAGTAATTAAGTCCAAATGCAAGACTGATATGACACTAATAGGGAAGGATGATGAAAAGGATGATCAAGGAAACTCTGGAATGGGTAGAGGTCATAGTCAAGGTAGAGGTTTCTCATCAAGAAAAGCTGAAATCACAAGTCACAGGACAAGTTCTGATACTGGAAAAAGAATTAGTTATGCTACTGGTAAAAGGATAAGTTCTGATGAACTTTTAGATCTTGATGAAAAATGTCAAGACAGTTATTTCTTCAGAAAAATCCAGGAATGGACTTGGAGAGTTTAATGGAAGAAGAAGCCAGACTTAAATCAGAAAAAGTCATATCTAAATCTGAAGCTTCTGGTAAAAAGACATTTCCAAAACTCAAAGGCATTGTGATAAAAGAAAGGACAAATACTGAAGCAACATTGGTTAAATCACAACCACAGATAGATCCAATATCCAAGGGTAAAGAAAAGGTTGGTGAACCTATCAAGGTTTATGTGCCTCCTGAGAATGAAGAAATCACTGATGAAAAGGATGATCTTGCTCTGACTTCAAGAAAAGTTCTTAAAACAACCTCTGACATGGCTCAAGTTGTTCAGAGTCAAGAGACAATAAGTTCTGATATTCCAAAGAAGCAAGTAACCTCTGACATAGCTCAAGTTAACTTGATATCAGAAGTTAGACCAAAGACACTCCTACCTGGATTCACTAAAGCAAAACAGAATCAACCTTTGAAGACTGCTGCAAGTGGTTTTGAAGCAAGAGTAGTTACTGGAAAGGAAGCAAGAGATAAAACTGGATTGGGAAGTGCTGATGAAAGAAGAATACATAACACTACCAATGATCCAACTTCCTTGAGTGAACCAGGTATTTGAGCAACTCCTGAGAGATTGAATCAACTGGAATCTGTACAAATGGTTTACCATACCTACTTGAAAGAACACATCTTGTTATACTTCATGACAGATGGTAGGGTTTATCATCTAAGGCAAAATGCCATTCCATTGAAGTATTTTGAAGAATTGGAGCATGTACTATTCTTACTTCAAGTGGATGACAGATTGACAGGAAGTGCTGCAAACTATTTGAAGGATCAGATTCAGAGACAGAAAAGGCTTTATTCTGTTAAGTCTGACAACACATATATTCCAAAGTACAGAGATCACAAGGGTGATATAGTTGAAATGAAGCCCAACACTGTTAAGATTATAACTACCTTTCTGGGTTACAGGACTGTGGAATTCAATCTTGAGTCTGATAAAGCTTATTTGATCAGACTGGATCAGGACATAAGAAAAGCAATAATTAATGATCTCAGGGCTGCAATCTTTCAAATTGGTGAAGATAATGCAGAGCTTAAAGATGCTAAAAGGAGAATGATTGATGAACTTAGATATGCTGAGAGATGTTTGTTGAAGAACTATCTCAGAACAACTCCTGACATCAGAGAGATCAGAAGATGAAGCCAAGTCAAGATCTACAACTGATTAAATTCTGATATTTGTACATACTGAAGCTGTTATCAGAAGTTAAATATTGGTAAAGCTTTAAGGACTATAAGTTGTAGTTATCTAGTCTAATTCTCATGCATTTGTACTTAATGTTTTTGACATCATCAAATATCTGTTAAACTTGTATATTATGCTAATTTACAAGTTGGGGGAGATTGTTAGATATATTTGATAATGTCATGGTTAATATGATTTATGTTACACTATAAGTGTTATTATATTCGAGAAGATTATTCATTGTAACCCTAGCAGCTCTCGTGATATTTGTTCATCACTGAGAGGTAACAGTTCCATACTGTAACAGAGTTTATTATTTCAATAAAGTTTGTTTTCTGTTACTTAAGATATTAAAGTTCGATTTGATTGTACTTTACACTGTATTCACCCCCTCTACAGTGTGTGTGACCTAACACTTAGTTGTATGATATGCTCTTAATGATAAAAGACATGAAAAGATAAAAATTGGAAAAAAAATTGGAATTCATTGCTAGTTGTGGCTAGGCATCAATTGGCTAGTAGCCTGCTCATATTGTATACGAGTAGTCTAGGGTTGAGCAAGATGGAGCGAAGCGCACTTGCTCAGAAATTAAAAAAAATAAAAAAAAAGGAAAAAAAAGAGAAAAAATATATGGTTTAATGCACAATTGATCACGAGTGAGCTCTTTGGTATTCGACTTATTAAGTTCTTAGGGCACTTTATTCCTAGTGACCTAAGACTTTTATAGTCTGGGATCCGCTAACCTAACGCTTGCTAAATGGATACCATTGTATAAGTCTTTTGTGGACCTCACTCATTGCACGATCAAATAAACATTTATTTATGTGTTGAATAAAAGCATGATTCCGTAATAAACTCCAATAATCTTTAAGTGTTGTAAGTAATTTATGTCTAGAATATATTCTTCGTATAAGCTTGTGATTGTCTTGAGGATAATTAAGTTATGGTGATTGATCTAGTTTCAAAGCATATCTGTTAAGCATTCACACACACCACGTTTCTAGTTGTATGTTAGATTGCGTGATTTGATTGATCTCTAGTCACCTAATTGTATTTGTTGATATGTCATGTGTTAGTTAGTTTAGTCATCGCGATGGGGATCGCTGCATTTATATAGTTTGCATTCATGCATGTTTTATTCTGAGTTTCAGTCTGTGCTGCTTGAGGACAAGCATTGATTCAAGTTTGGGGTTGTGATAAGTGGCATTTTATACCACTTAGAGCGTTTCATAACAGCTTGAATTGGTGTCTTGAACTCGAGTATTTTGTGTATTTAACGCGTTTTCGAGTGTTTATGCATTTCAGGGTATAACTTGCTTGGATAGGTGGATTTCATCAAAATAAGCTTAAAGAAGTGCTTGGAGTCAGTCCCGGGTTGATGTGCGAAGAATTCAACAAAAGCAGAAGTAAAATAATAATTTTTCCAGAAGGGTTGCAGGCGCCCGCCTGATGAGAGCAGGCGACCACCTGGTAGCAGGCGCCCGCCTGGAAGGAGGAGGCGGCCACCTGGGTGCGGATTTTCAGAATCTGATTTTTAGAATTCAAGTTCTATTGGGCTTCTATTAGCACTGGTTCTTTTGGGCTATTATATAAACAATCTTGGAAGACATTTTCGACAACAAGTAACAAGGAGCGAAGGCAAGAAGATCAAGAAGACCGTTTTAGCACGGAACAACGAAGAAGAGGAAGCATACGTTTATCTTGTGATTCTTTTAATTCGTTGTAACAGTGGATGCTAGTTTTCTTTATTCTTTGAACCTTAATACTCTTGTGACGTACTTCATTATTTATTAAGTATTTTTATTAGTTTATATCATTGTGTTATATCATGTTTTCATATGAACCCATGGTGATGATGAGTTCTATTATGGGCTAATCGTGATCATGGGATCATAGCGGATTTACTATGGATTTCTTTAGTTAATTGTTTAATACCTTGGTATGTGGTAATTGTATGATATCTAGCATAGGTTGTACTTATTCATCTTATGTGTATCGCAAACATGTAAGGCCTGTTAATCTCTTGTGAAGTGACAGTGAATCTTGAGATTTAGAACTTGCCATGCTAGCATAGGTTCGTGTATTGTATGCATGATTAGTGGGTAACTCTAACCGTTTTACTTGCCCTGTGTAATCATAATGAATAACTTGCACTTAAATTGTTATATTGTCAAATTTTGTAGACATATAGGGTCTCAACATAATTGATGCCTATTCAACTTCTATCTTAATTGTGGATGCTTGGTAGAATGGTATTCGTACAATGAAAGTTGGCGTCTATCAATTTCGTGTTGTTCGATTTATATCATCATCATTACATGCTAAGGGTAATAACAATAACTATAGAATGAAGTAGTAATGAAGTTATGATCTCATGTGTGTTTAATATTGTTAATTCAAGTGTTTAATTCTTGTATTTAATATTAGTTAATCAACTTTAATTGCTATTGTCTTAACATTGAAGAGTAATCATACATTGGTGAGTAAGTGTTAATTAAATAGAATTAATCAGAGTCTCTGTGGGAACGAACTAGAAATCATTCTATATTACTTGCGAACGCGTATACTTGCATGATTTATTTAGTGCATTCTTTGTGCCTAACATTTTCCCAACAAGCAGAGTGCTCAGCTGCAGGCAATCGCCACTGGGAACCCCCTTATAGCTCAGCCCAACACAACAACCTAAATACAAACACAAGCCCAAACCACCTCAGGTGCCTCTCAAAAGACATCTGTTGTAAAAAGGAAGAAACTTAAGCTGGATGCCAGGGTTGAGGCTCCAGTTGAGAAACCCCAGAAGGGTTGGAGTTAAGCTGCTACAAATACCGATGTAGCCAAATCAAAAGCTGGTACAACACAAGTTCCTCAATCTTCTAAACCTTTAGAATCTGTAGGGAGGAAGCTTGTGCTTGCAGGATCATAATCAGATGATGATGAGGACAATGCTACCTTATGTTCAAAGAAGCTTAAATTCTGATTCTTCTCCAAGACCAGTTGTTCTACCAACTGATGAGGGAAGAGCTAATGATGATGTTCAAAGTGCCAGAAATACTGATAAAACTGGTACAAGCCCAAGGCCAAGGAAAAGGAAGCTGGCCAAATCCTACTATGCTCAAAATCTGCTCAAGATTAAGAAAGAAATTATTAAGGTGACACATAGTGCATCCACTCCAAATCCTGATTTCCAGACAAATCCTGATGCACCTGTGGAAATGTCTGATTCTCCAATGAAATAGCCAAAGAAAAGAGTGAGGGAAATAACTAATGAGCAAGTAGAAGAGAGTGTCAAGAGGCTGTAAAGGGAAGGTCTTTTCCCTGGATCAAGCACACAAGAACCTGTATCTTAAAGGGATACATCAGCTACTAAAAATTCTGATCCTATCACACAAGAACCTGCACTTCAAAGTAGTGCAGTAGATATTGAAGAAATAGAGCCTCTTGCTGAAAAGTTCATTCAACAATGGCATGATGAAGCATCTGCTAAGATCACAGCTAAAGTTGCAAAGATTAAAGATTTTTGTCATTCTATTGAGAAGCATACTTTTAAGCATAGAGCTAGTTTCAAACTTGGAGCTACACGGGAGTTAGAAACTTAATCTGAGGAGAGCAGTTGTGATGCCCTCCAAAACTGGGTCAGAAGTTTGGGGTTCACAACACACACACCCAATATTTAAACCTGTTTATGAGAGTAATATACGTAATGACCCTACATACCATAACCACGGATAGCAATAGGTTAAAGTATGAAAACAAGCCACCATCTTAACTTTTATTACATCGTACCAAATTCCAACTGGTTCAACTTACAACTGATAGAGAAAGCATTCTTACAAGCTTGCATAATTCAGAACTAAACATAAAGCTCTTGCTAGTTCAATCAAACTCATCCTGGAATCCTAGCTCGGACACTGGACTGGAAACTTTGCTACCAACCATTTCCTTTTTAACTATAGAATACACTACTAGAAATAGTGTATACGACATCGGTGCTTAGACATCGGTACATAATGCACCCGATGTTAAAAGAATTTTTAACATCAGTTTTTAATTAATCGATGTTAAATGAGAATGTTGACATCAGTTTCTTATACTAACCGTTGTCTATGTTCATAAATAAAAAACTATCAAATCCATATTTTTAAGTTTGACATCGGTCATTTTTATAAGCCGTTGTCTATGACCAATTTTTAAAAATTTGAAATTGATTTGTCAATTTTCCCCAGTTTCGGTACACAAATTTCCCCCCCTTTTACCAAAAAAATTATTTTCCCCCTTATTTTATTTCCCCATTTCCAGATCTATCTCCCCTCTTTCCCTCTTTTTACTCACAACCCCACTCTCTCTCTCAAACATCGACGATGACCACTCTCTCCCTCTCCATCGCCTCTCTGCTCTTTCTCGCCTTTCTCACCTGACTCTCTCCCTCGCCTCTCTGCTCTTTCTATCCTTTCTCACCACTCCCTCTCACAAACCCTAATTTATAACTAGTACAAAATTGACACTGAAATTTGATCTAATTAAGCACCAAATCGAGTTTCAAATTGGTAAGGTTAGACTTAAATAGTAGTTTTGGAGCTTCAAAGGAGCCCTGTATCTTTCGATTAAGTTTCAGTTTCAAAATTGGTTTGGTAGATTTTAATATTATTATATATATAGTTGGTTAAGTTGGATGTTTCTCCCCCTCTTTTACCGTCATTCTCTCTTGTTTCGTTTCTCTATGTTTCACTTTTTCTCTCGGTTCTATTTTGTAGATTTCCTTATTCGCATTATTAATGTTAAGTTTTGCTAGGTTGTTACAGGGAGCTCTATTCCATATGTCTAGAAAGGATAAGTCTATGCTGGTAAGGTGTTTTAACTTTTTATGTGTGAATCTAAGAAATCTATATGTTTATAGAAGTATAGATGCATGGTTTATTCACTTGATATTCATAGGGTTTGATATGTAGTGTGGTTAAGATGTTCCGACATGTTTTTCAGAATTTTAGTCAGTGATTAATTATAGCATTTTCTTCTCTCTACTTTTATAGATTTCTTAAAGAAAAAAAAAGAAGCCATTTATCTAAATTATTGTTTGAAAAGATGACTGCAATTGGTAGAGTACTGCTATTAGAGAATTATATTCTTCATGGTGAGGTGCAGCAATTGCTAAGAGAGGGGCAGTATATTGATAATACTTATCCAAATTAAAAACTACAAAGTCGGTTGAGGAAAAACAAGTGAAAAAGCATAAAATGTAGGTAATATATCAAAGTGTGTACATATATATTATATTATTGTACTCATCCCGATAACATATTTCTTATAACTATAGCTACAGAGAAAGTGATTCATAACATGGCATTGCTGGTGTAGAAACATGATACTCAGCTTGAGAAGGACTATCTTATGCACCCTCTTTCTCAGCACATTTTAGATTGTTCAATATATCTGAGATAAATACAATTTGGGACCTCTAGCTGCTGCTTGTTTGATGGTTTCTTTTTTAATTTACTATAATCAGATGGAGATATAGGAGGTAGGGATCGCTTCTCCAACTCAAGTCTCTTTTGTTGCCACCTTGAGTTGATTGATCTTGAGCTTTTTACATATGAGGAGGCTTATGATGCAATTCTTCGCATTGGATCCGCTATCAGAGGCCGTGGTGTTAATCTTGTAAGTAGGAAAAGATGATTCGTTTACAAGATTATGATTATTTTTAGATTAATGTGTTCAATGATCTTTATATTATTTTTGCGTTTGTAAGCTTAAATGTAATGAGTGATGTAATTATCCATATTATTTTTGAAATTGTAAGGCTCTTAGTCCTGATGCTCAGTCTGCACTTCGTGCACTTGCTTGTTCAGGAGTACTTATGATATCTTAGCTACTGACAAGTTCATATGAACAAAAATGTCTCTTAAATTATATATCTAGAGTCATTTGGTTGTTGGTTATGTACGTGACCTACTCTTTGTTCCAAATTCTACCAGAAACTACGTCATCATAAATATGTTTCCTCTTGCGTCGATGACAATTGCAAAATCTTGTGATTTTTGTGAAAACAGGTTTCTTATAAGTTATGCTCACAAATTCAACTCTCTTTGGTAGTAACGAGTTATTGTAATGAAAACAGAAAGTTCTATTAACTTAGATACAAAGAAACCCTGCTAATACATATCCAAATATTATAATTTTAACCATTTTTTGATCTGCAGTTTATGATTCTGTATAGCAATTCTTTTTAGGTTTCCTTTTATCTGTCTTGTTGCGAGGGTACTTCACTACGTATTACAGTCAACAATGATTTTGTTGAGTTATTGTGGATAAATGTTTATTAAATATTATGTCACATTAGTTTGAACATGTAACTTTTCCATGATGTTAGCGACTCAGTGGTACGTGTTAATATGTGTTATGTTTTTGCAGAAACAAAGCCTGCTCAGGCTTCCTCAGTGCCAATTACAAAGACATTTGAAAATTCTGCTTCATTTAATTTGAGACCCCCACCAGTAGATCGTCATAAATCATTTGATGAAAATGATCTATCAGTGAGGCCTATTACCGCAAAGAAAGTAAACACAACTTCGATTAATTCCATATCATATTCAATAGCCGATCTGCAGATTGCAACAAATATCTTTAATGTTGAGGATCTTATTGGCGAAGGTTCCACTGGACTTGTTTATCGGGCTCAATTTGATGATGGCAGGGTATATTCTGTTTTATGTTCTTAATAAGTGTTTGCATCTCTGTGCTATAGAGTTCTTAAAAAACCAAATGGTTGATTTCCATGTCTGTCTGGTTATGGTTTTGCATTCGTTTAAAGTCAATAGTCTATAATGTTCTTAGTGATTTTATGTCTAAGCCAAGCAAATAGTGACTTTAACCAATACAGTAATTGATTGAAGATTTAACAGTACCTAAGCACTTCTTAAATTTCCATTCCTCATTTTATTTCACAAAGATGTTTGCTGGTTGTAAATAGGGTTTATCATATTTCTCTTAATGAATGATCTTTAAGATATTTGCCTTGTCAATTTGTATTCAATTTTAATGCATGGAACTTAAGTCAATAATCTTGCTCAATAATTGCTTTTAGGTATCTGCATGAAGTTTGCTCTCCTTCTGTTATTCACAAGAACTTCAAATCAGCCAATATATTATTAGATACAGAGCTAAATCCTCATCTTTCAGATTGTGGGTTAGCGGGCCTTGTTTTAGATGCAAACCAGGTATTCCTTTGCGGGACACCAAATGACCAAAAATTATTGATAGTTTATCATTAGTTGCAAAGAGTGCTTCGACGTGTATTCCTTTAGCCATAATGTTTCACTATTTTTGCAGGCTTTGAACCACAATGCAGGTTCTGGATACAGTGCACCTGAGGTTGCAATGTCTGCCCAATACACTATTAAAAGCGATGTATACAGTTTTGGAGTGTCCATGTTGGAGCTTCTTAGCGGACGAAAACCATTTGACAGGTTTCTTGTTTATGTAAAAATTCTTGTAAATGTTGACGAGTGTTTAAGTTGTTTGAATCTGATGCAACTTGTGATTTTGATTTAGCTCAAGGACAAGGTCAGAGCAGTCTCTTGTTCGGTGTGGTATTGATGTTTTGGCTAAGATGGTTGATCCAACACTAAATGGGCTCTACCCAGTTAAATTCCTATCCCGGTTTGCAGATATAATTGCTCCATGTGTCTAGGTAATGTGCTAAATCTGAACGAATTGGCCATTTATTTTCATTGCACTATAATAAGATAATTGCTAGTTCTTGTGTTCTTATTATAATATGCATTATAATAAGATTTTTGGGTATGGTGCTACATTTTTTGTAATTCTTTTTTCCTGATTAGCCTATGAACTTGGAAATGAGTAGACTATAGCCATGTAAGGAGTTGATAATTGACTTTCTATTTTCCTTTTCTCAGAGGATGATACTCCAATCCCTACTGATAGCACTCGCAGAAAGGGTGGTCGAAGAGGATGGAGGCTGTGAGTTTCCGGTACAGTAGCACAGAGCAAGTTGCTTTTGCTTTTAGTACTTAAAAATTAGTATAGTATGAGTTGAAAAATGGAATGCTCTTATTTTATTTGAAATGTATGTATACTATGGTATGAGTAATATTTTCGTATTAGACTTGTAATTTGGATGAGTACCTTTATGTTTCTGTTTGGATGTTTTTTGTTGGGATGTTGCATTGTTTTGGTTCCCTGTGGCTGTAAATAGTACTAAGATGGCATGCAATTTACAAAATATTAACATCACAATGGTACATGTAAATTGATGTAAAAAAATGTACAAAAGACATTATACAAAATAATATTAAATGAAAAAGAACTAAAAAAACCGATGTGAAATAGTCATTTGACATCATTTCTGAAAAAAACTCAATATATTTTAAGTCAAATTACATCGGTTAGAGAAATTGGCTAATGTTAAACAAAAAGATTTAACATCAGTTTCGTGAAGAACACCCATGTCTTATCCATAATTTCACATCGGGGGTCTAATTTAACTGATGTCTGATCAAACATTTCATATCGGGCAACTAATCTAACCGATGTCTGATCTAGCATTTCACATCGGTTTGTTCGAAAGAATTTTAATAAATGGCTTTTAGAGCTTGTAGGTTTCATGTTTTAATGGATAAATACCTCATAATATACTCATATTTACCTATAAATACTGTAATATAAGCTGAAATTTGTTACAAAGACATCACATTTAATCTTAAAACCGATGTATAGCACTGTAATAGACATCGGCTGTTAACCGATGTCAAAGGCTGATAACATTTAACATCACACGCGAACACATCGGTTCAGATTTTTTTTAACATCAGTTCTGAACCGATGTGTAATAACCCAAAAATTTTTAACTTTTTGTAACCCTTGTGAATAGTATTTTTGCTGATTATGCTAAATAAGAAAATTTTCATGCCGCACCTTGTAGAGGTTCTTTTATTGTTATTCTGAGATCTTATTAGTACTCTATATGGTATATAAGTGTATGTAAAGATCGTCAGAATCCAAATTCGAACACTTTGATTTTTCCCGAAAATCCACCAGATACCGAAAGAATTGAGTATAAGGTAACTGGATAAAAAGGATTTAAATTCAAGGATTATAAGAGAGGATCATAAAAGGAATATAATGTATTGAGAAAGGTTAAGGAAACCCAAGTAATAAGATCCCGGGTATGATCCCTCAAACGATAAACGAGAACGAAAGTTAAGCGAACTGTATAACAGATCAGCGGTCATTAGCCAAGTAATTAGGAGTTAATCAAAGAGGTTAATGATGATGATGTCATCAAACCAACAAGAAGAGGATAAGTGTGGGAAGATGACATATGAGGATGACATAAGCATGACCAAAGAGAAGGAAGTGTTGGTTGATTATAAACCACACAAAATTTACCATGGTTCAAAGGTAATTAAGCAAAATAAAAGGCAAAACAACCAAGCAAAAAAATTCATAACACAAAACACAGGTTAACTTCATCTTTTCCACAAGAAGCTCTCGGCCCCTTTTATTTTTCAAAGAAAGAAAAACTCAAATTCAAGTTCCAAGCCTTGTTAATTAGTGAGGTAATTATCTAAGGTTCCTTGTACATAGATATAGATATCCTATAAGTTTAAGCATCAAATTCCTTCACAATCTCTTCCTATAATTAATGGAAGAAGAGAGTGAATAGTGTTTTTCAAGAACTTGAAATTTTGATCTTGTGTTTTTGTTTAGATAAAGCAGTAAGGATTTTCCAAGGTTGTTTCAAGCTCATTACTTACTCATACTCACAAAAAAGGTATAATATCTTAACCTAGCATAATTATTGAATGTTAAGAGCTTATTATGAGTAGTATAGTTCAAGAGAGGCATGATTATTGAATATTTAGAGATTGGTTGGTTTTGTAATGTTTTTGGAGTTGTAAATCATGATGATTAGTTAATGAACTTAAGTAAGCTCTTAGTTCATGATTGAGAAGTAGTATAAATTGGAAATATTGAGTTGTTGGGGATGTTTTAGTAAAGAATGGATGAAGTTTGGTTGTAGTGGTGATTGTGGGTTGAATTGTGAATTGATTAGAATGGTTTAAATTTGGTAATCGCGTAAACATAGCCGTCGTAATGCCCGGTTTACTTTAGAACTACTTTCGTTCTTAACATCAGGACCCGTGAACTCACTGTTAGGTTTTGACCATTGCCAATATTAGATAGTTCATGTTACGAGCTTAGTTTTGATATATGGTTCGCTTGAATCCGATGTACGGTTTAGGAGAAACGACCGTTTTAAGTAACGGCGTTTCGCGACCGAACCATTACCCCTCGCCTTACTTTGAAACATTGGTTAAGGACCTTAAATGACTAATTGGGATATGAAACAATTATGTAAAGTGGATTAGGCAGTTGGTAGGGTACTCGCGAAAGAATCGCCTTAAAATTCCTAATGGTTAAATTATTAAAAATGGTGGAGCCGAGGGTACTCGAGCGACCTAAGTGAATCGTTAAGCGCAAAAGCGAACGTTAGGGTCTAATTGGTTAAAGTATAGATTCTTAAGCGACTTTGGTTTAATTCCAACTTATATGATGTTTATAGGTTACCAGACTCATCCCAGGACTTTTACCACCCCCAGTCGCTCAGGCAAGTTTTCTACCCGTTATATTGTTGTTGTGATGTATACATGTATATGCATTATCTTGTGATAGATGCATGATGGTTAATTAGCAAATCTTGCGATATATTGGAGCATGCTAATATGGTTTATATGCATGTCTGTTTCGTAATCTTGATATCTATCTGTTGATTTCAATGCTTATAATTGCATAATACCTATGCTAGAGATAAGCAGTAGTTGCGTATACCCTTAGTATAGGGGACCCAAAGGCGAACATTTTCTAAAACCGGGAGTCGATGTTCCCGAGTATATTATATATATTTATATATATATAGATATAGTTTTCAAAACTATTAATCGAATAAGGTTTATTCGATAACTTTATTTTTATTAATGAATATTACTTTGAATATTCATTCGAGGACTTATGACTCTGTTTATTATATTTAATGAATATTATCTTGAATATTCATTCGAGGACTTATGCCTCTGTTTATTCTTTTTAATGAATATTATTTTGAATATTCATTCGAGGACTTATGACTCCGATTATTTACTAAATAATATTCTTTATTTTATTAAAGAATAATGTTTCGATAATCAAACTTATTTTTGATTATTCAAATAAAGATAGTACTTTCGTATATTTTTGGTTATTTAATATTCATTTCAAGTATGAGTTTTAAAACTTCTACTTCAATTATTTTTATAAAGATTATTCTTTATGGGAATATTATTTATATAATAATATTCAGATATTTTCTAATAAATTGGGACTGATTTATTTTATTAAATCAGCATTACTCCAAACATTCTTAAAAATGTTTTCGAGTCTTCAAAATGATTTTTAAAAGTTAGGACGGATCCCAAAACTCATTTTTTTTTATATTTAAGATCCTCCTTTCGAAGGGGATTTAAATACTTGCTCAAAACCTGAGGGATCCGGCTCTGTGTTGTATTTAATATTCGCAACAAGGTTGTTGTTTTGATAAATGAATTGATTATTTACCCAACGTTCGGGAAGTAAGTCCATCTAATTGAGTCGGCATAATCGACAGGCCGGGGTACGGTCTATCAAAGTGTAAGTGGCTGGGTGGCAGCCCATCAACGCGTAAGAGGTCGGGTGGCGGTCCAGCGCAAGGTCCTAATGAGGCCAGGGTGATGACCGGTGGGGGATTCATCCATCTACTAGTAGAAAAGATTACATATTGGTATCTTTGCCTGATCAGGAAGATATCAGGTTTATGCCAAAATTCTTTCCTTTCCAAAATTCATTGGATATTGCAAACTCTGTTCATAATTTACATAACAGAGGTTTCCAGGAAATATATAATATATATATGTGGATATATATATCGGGACTAAATAAAGTATCTCGTAACTTCATTTCATTCAATAATATTTCAAAGATTGAATCTATTTAAGTCTTAACTTGTGGTCTCATCTATGGGATGAACTTCGAAAACTTATTATACTTTGAACAGTGGTAGTTCAAGTAGTTTTCTAAAATGGTATAAGTATAGTGAAGTAATTGGTAACTTCATCTTCCTTTAAGCTTATATCCAGTAAGTATTTACCTTACACTTGATAAGGGGTTCTAGTAAGTTATCCATTTAGATACTTGCATTATTGCTTACACTATATAATATATTGCGAGCTGTAATGCTCACTCTTGCTTCATTTTTTCATCACACAACAACAGTTAGGAAAGATGGCCAGACTCAAGCAGACCCAGCGCAAGCGCGTGGGAAGCGTCCCGCGTCTTCCCGTTGATATCGTAGCTGCTATAGCTATAAAGGTAGATCTATTTGTAGAGCAGGCATTCTACTTTTGGGAATCAATTATGTATAATTATAACTTGTGGCAGATAATGGCAATTAACTGTAAACTTATCAAGTAATCATTTTGGGTTGTAATAACTTTTAAATTGTGGATTCAAGGACTTGTACTTATTTCAATTTCATCTCTGAGACTATAACGTGTTGTGGTGTATGTTAGTGTGGGGTCACTGCATGAGGTTATTTATTATTAATTAAGTTAAGTGATATTGTGGAAAGAAAGACCGTGACGACCCGTATCCCCGACCCCGGATCTAGGGGTGTTACAGAAATGGTATCAGAGCTAAGCGTTATAAACCTCAGAGATGATGCGACGATATAATAATAAACTCACAAAGATAATAAGAACTCTTGCGAAGTTCATAGTCAGACTACTTAAAGTAGCACTGACAGTTAAAACCCTTACGGGAACCCTTATAAGTATCATTATAGTAACTTAGCTCGTTTAATGTGTAGGCTCACGAGATAGAGGACCCAGAGATGTTCGAGCGTGAGCATGATGAGGCACTGCTAGATGCCGAGGACCAGGAGGAGCCTGAGATGGAGGAGGAGGAGGAGGACCCCTCAGAGGAGTCAGAGATGGAGGTTATTGCGAGTTCAGATGAGGAGGACCCGGATGAGGTCCCAGTGGCTGAGGAGCATGTCAGAGCTATGGTAGAGTACACTGGTACCCCTTTACCCTCACTCCCGGTGGTCAGAGCTCCTACCCCTCCACCACTATCTTAGAGACCCTATGATGACAACTCTGAGACCCCTACTCCCGAGCCTAGGTAGACCGAGTAGGCACCCCCAGCGGCTCCGGATTCACCACCTCTCGACCCTGCCCATAGGCAGTCTTTGTTAGCTCTCGGCTATGTTCAGGATGTACTGAGGACTCGAGTGGTTGTTATTGAGGCCCGGCTGGATGAGGTCAGGAGGGAGTTGGAGGTGGAGAGGGCTGGTCGGTATGCCCGATCTTATGAGGCTAGAGCTATCATACCCCGATCCCTGAGAAGGGAGCTGAATGGGATAGAGCTCACAGCCGGTGCGAGACTCCGATCACTCCAGGGGGACAGGCACGGCAGGATCTCTAGGAGGCAGGCTGACTACATCTTCCGTCATGCGATGGAAAGGGTGTGGGAGCTGACCCACTCTGGTGTGTGATTCAGGACCAGTGATGGGGTAGTCTAGTCGTCTAGTTAGTCGAGGCCATAGTAAGAGCCAATTTTCCGGGATAGTTTACTTGTATATAGCATCCCTTTCTCTGACTAGACAGATAGACTCTTGTGTATCACTTTTGGGCAGACGGATGTAGAACTGTTGTACTTTTAACTAGATCAAACTATGTATTTCTCGCATTATGTATATATTTGTTTCCTTTCAGTTTAGTTCCTTAGTGACGAGATCACTGTTTTTAGCATTATTATTACTGCACTTCTTATTAGAACTGTCATAATATAATAGAATTACGAGATATATTCTCCCCATTATAGAACTGTGCAAGGCACAATTTTATGTATGATTGTAACCTAACGTTGAATTTCCCAAAAAATTATCAGTATCATGCCGCCAAGAAAGATTGGAACTAGGGAGAACCCTGGATCTGAGGACCAGGAAAGCCATAACCAGGACGGTAGGAACCAAGAACACAGTGAAGAGGAAGATGAGGATTATGTTGAACAAGATGACTCCCTGTATGAAGAGGAGGAGGAAATATTTGATGTTGAAGGATTTGAGATAGAGGCTGAAGAAGGAGAAACTGAGGTTGAGCAACTAGTACCAAACCTAGGCATGGACCCCATGGGACAGTTCATGCAACTACTAAGGCAGAACTTGGAACTTCAACCCAACCCACCCCCTCAAGAAAATAACAATGCTGTGGCAAACTCTTTCAGGGCTTTCAAGTCCCTTAAGCCCCCTGAGTTCCACGGATCAGCCGACCTAGTTGAGGCAAGGGCATGGCTAAAGGAAATGGAGAAATCCTTTGAGATTCTGAGTACCGATGAAGCACAGAAGACTGTATTTGCTACCTACCTTCTGAAAGGAGAGGCTAACTACTGGTGGGAGGCCAAGAAAAACATGGAGGTAGATGCTATTATAACCTGGGAGAGATTTAGTCAGTTGTTTTTGGGAAAGTATTTCCCGAGGTTTATGGAGAACCAGATGGAGCTCAAGTTCTTGGAGCTAAAGCAGAATAACTTATCTGTAGCAGAGTACGAAGCAAAATTTACTGAGTTATCAAGGTTTGTGCCGGAGTTTGTGAGCACTGAGGAAAAGAAAGCTAGGAGGTTTCAGCAGGGACTGAAACCGTGGATTCGGAATAGGGTGGCAATCCTTGAGCTTACTGATTATGCCACTCTGGTGCAGAAGGCAACAATTGTAGAAGCCGGAAGTGAACAGATGCTGAAGGAAAGAGAGAAGAAGGAAATAAAGAGGAAAATTATGAGCATGGGTGGAGGTTCCGCAGGAGGGAGCTTCCCAACTAGATTTAATCGAGGATCAGTGTCCCTATCGGGAAAGAACACTGGGTTTAAGTGGCCAATGAGTGTGAATGTGAGCCAGAGCGGCCAGAAGTCAAGAATGTCCTATTCCAACCAGTCTCGACCCCCATTGCCAGCCTGTAACACTTGTGGAAGAATGCATTCTGGGGAGTGTAAAGGAAAGCCGATAATCTGCTTCAAGTGTGGTCGAGAAGGTCACTATTCGAACAAGTGCACTTTGCCAACCCCCATTAACCGGCCAACCACCACTTGTCATCAGTGTGGACGCCCGAGTCATTCGAAGAGGGAATGCCCAATGAACAAACTAGCAGCTTCAAGAGCAAGCAGAGCTGCTTCTAATAAGCCACCTACTGCGAGGACTTTCAACATGACAGTGCAAGATGATATAAAAGACTCAGATGTGATAGCAGGTACCCTTTCTCTAAATTCAATCAGTGCAAATGTTTTATTTGATTCTGGAGCAACTAAATCCTTTATATCAAAGGACTTTGCGCATAAATTAAGACTTAAAGATGAACCCTTGATAGAACCCTTACAAGTGGAAATAGCCAACCATGAAATTATTCCTGTTAACCAGATTCACCCCGCCTGTGAGTTAGGCATAGGGGGACAATCTTTTAGTGTTGATCTGATTCCTTTTAAATTAGGGGAGTTTGATGTAATTTTGGGAATGGACTGGCTATCTAGCAATATGCTCGGATAGACTGTAAGGGGAAGAAAGTTAAGTTGAATATCCCCGGGAAGAAAGAAGTCATATTTAGAGGAAAGAGGCAGACGCAGAAATTTTTGACCATGGCCCAGGACAATAAGATGCTACGAAAAGCAAACGAGGCTTACCTAGCCTATGTAGTGGACACGCAGAAGGAGGTGCCCAACTTGCAAGATAATCCGGTAGTCAACGAATTTGAAGATGTATTTCCACAAGACCTTCCGGGATTACCACCCGATAGAGTGATTGAATTTGCTATTGAGTTGGCCCCAGGGACGACGCCAGTTTCAAAGGCACCTTACCGGTTAGCCCCATTAGAAATGAAGGAATTAACTACCCAATTATAGGAACTTTTAGATAAGGGTATGATAAGATCCAGTGTGTCTCCGTGGGGGGCACCGGTGTTATTTGTTAAGAAGAAAGATGGGAGCATGAGGCTGTACATCGACTACCGAGAGTTGAATAAGCTAACCATAAAGAACAGGTACTCGTTACCTAGAATAGACGATCTGTTCGACCATTAAAGGATGCTGTTTATTTTTCCAAGATTGACCTGAGAACTGGATATCACCAACTAAAGATTAAACCCGAAGATATTCCCAAGACCGCGTTCCGTACCAGGTATGGGCACTATGAGTTCTTGGTAATGTTCTTTGGATTAACCAACGCCCCAGCGGCTTTCATGGATTTAATGAACAGAGTATTCAAGAAGTACTTGGACAAGTGTGTGATAGTTTTTTATCGATGATATTTTAATCTACTCAAGGACCGAGGCAGAACATGCAGAGCATTTGAGGATAGCTCTAGGAATACTCAGAGAGGAACGGTTATTTGCCAAATTCTCGAAGTGCGAATTCTGGCTTAATGAAGTACAATTTTTAGGACATGTGATCAATAAAGAAGGAGTATTGGTTGACCCCTCCAAGATGGAGGCGGTCTCAAATTGGGAAAGGGAAACCACACCCACAGAGGTAAGGAGTTTCATAGGATTGGCCGGCTACTATCGTAGATTTGTACAGGACTTTGCGAAGATCGCAGCCCCTTTAACACGACTTACTCATAAGACAGAGAAGTTTGAATGGACGGAAAAATGCGAGAACAGTTTTCAAGAATTAAAGAAAAGGTTGGTAACGGCCCCGGTGTTGGCATTGCCAGACGGAAAAGGAGATTTTGTGATATATAGTGACGCGTCGCACAAAGAATTAGGGTGTGTGCTTATGCAGCACGGTAAGGTGATTGCGTATGCGTCGAGACAACTAAAGGAATACGAGATTAGATATCCTACTCATGACCTTGAGCTTGCGAGAATAGTTTTTGCCTTAAAAATTTGGAGGCACTACTTGTATGGAGAGAAGTGCGAGATTTTCACAGACCATAAGAGCCTCAAGTACATATTTATGCAGAAAGAGCTCAACATGCGCTAGAGGAGATGATTAGAACTAATCAAGGACTATGATTGTGAGATTCTCTATCATCCAGGGAAAGTCAATGTGGTGGTTGATGCCCTTAGCAGGAAGGAAAGACTCAAAATGATAATGACTTCGGAGGAATTGATAAGGGATTTCAAGAGAATGGAAATAGAAGTAAAGGTAACCGGAGCCGGAACCGAAAAGCTGTTTGAGATCTCAATGCAGCCAGAGTTATTGGAAAAGATTCGATTGTGCCAAGAAAAAGAATGAATGAAGGCAGAGAGTCAATGACTGGAGAAGAGATCCATACCGAGAGAGATGATAAGGGGATAATGAGGTACTCCTACCGGATTTGGGTTCCGAATGTTCAAGAGCTTAAAGACGAGATTTTGAATGAAAGCCATAGTTCAAGGTATTCCATTCACCCGGGAAGCACCAAGATGTATAGGGATTTGAAGGAGTATTACTGGTGGCCAAACATGAAGAGGGACATAGCAGAATGGGTAAGCAAATGTTTGACTTGCCAAAGAGTAAAGGCAGAGCACCAGAGACCCAGTAGACTTTTACGACCCCTGGAGATTCCCGAATGGAAATGGGAACAAATAGCCATGGATTTTGTTGTCGGCTTACCAAGGACGAAAGCCAATCATGATGCCATATGGGTGATTATAGACCGACTAACAAAGTCAGCTCATTTCATTCCTATCAATGAGAGATACACGGTCGATAGACTGGTGGATATTTACCTTAAGGAAATAGTGACGTGACATGGAGTCCCAGCGTCCATTGTCTCAGACTGAGACCCCAGGTTCAACTCTAGATTTTGGAGGAGCTTTCAAGAATGTGCGGGGACCAAGTTAAATATAGGTACCGCTTACCATCCCCAAACGGATGGGCAGAGTGAAAGGACCATCCAGACACTAGAGGATATGTTGAGATTCTGTGCAATAGACTTTAAAAGAAGTTGGGATGATCACTTGCCGTTGATCGAGTTTTCTTATAACAATAGCTTTCATGCCAGCATCGGAATGCCGCCTTATGAGCCCTGTACGGAAGAAGATGTCGATCTCCCTTATACTGGGATGAAGTAGGAGAGCGGAAGATGCTCGGACCCGAAGTGGTCCAAAGGACCAAAGACATAGTGGATCTCATCAGAGGGCGGCTGGTAGCAGCCCAAGACAAACAAAAGAAATATGCAGACCTAGCCCGAAGGATAAGGAGTATGAAATAGGGGACTTAGTATTGCTAAAAGTATCCCCTTGGAAGGGATTAATGAGGTTCGGAAAGAAAGGGAAACTAAGCCCGAGATACATTGGACCTTTTGAGATACTAAGACGGATTGGGAAGTTGGCTTACGAACTAGCCTTACCCCCGAACCTACAACAAGTTCATAATGTGTTCCATGTGTCTAAGAAAGTATCATCGGGATGCCAGACACATAGTGGAGTACGAGCAGGTGGATATGCAACCAGATCTGACTTCCGTGGAGAAACCAGTAAAGATTATGGATAAGAAGGAGCAGGTGCTTCGGAACAAAGTGATCAAGCTAGTCAGAGTGTTACGGCAGAATCATAATGCGGAAGAATCAACTTGGGAACTAGAGAGCACAATGCTAGAAGAGTACCCCCATTTGTTTTCTATCTGATTTCGGGACGGAATCCTTTTAAGGAGGGGAGACTGTAATAACCCCAAAATTTTTAAATTTTTGTAACCCTTATGAATAGTATTTTTGCTGATTATGCTGAATAAGAAAAATTTTCATGCCGTACCTTGTAGAGGTTCTTTTATTGTTATTCTGAGATCTTATTAGTACTCTATATGGTATATAAGTGTATGTAAAGATCGTCAGAATCCAAATTCGAACACTTTGATTTTTCCCGAAAATCCACCAGATACCGAAAGAATTGAGTATAAGGTAACAGGATAAAAAGGATTTAAATTCAAGGATTATAAGAGAGGATCATAAAAGGAATATAATGTATTGAGAAAGGTTAAGGAAACCCAAGTAATAAGATCCCGGGTATGATCCCTCAAACGATAAACGAGAACGAAAGTTAAGCGAACCGTATAACAGATCAGCGGTCATTAGCCAAGTAATTAGGAGTTAATCAAAGAGGTTAATGATGATGATGTCATCACACCAACAAGAAGAGGACAAGTGTGGGAAGATGACATAGGAGGATGATATAAGCATGACCAAAGAGAAGGAAGTGTTGGTTGATTATAAACCACACAAAATTTACCATGGTTAAAAGGTAATTAAGCAAAACAAAAGGCAAAACAACCAAGCAAAACAATTCATAACACAAAACACAAGTTGACTTCATCTTTTCCACAAGAAGCTCTCGGCCCCTTTTATTTTTCAAAGAAAGAAAAACTCAAATTCAAGTTCCAAGCCTTGTTAATTAGTGAGGTAATTATCTAAGGTTCCTTGTACATAGATATAGATATCCTATAAGTTTAAGCTTCAAATTCCTTCACAATCTCTTCCTATAATTCATGGAAGAAGAGAGTGAATAGTGTTTTTCAAGAACTTGAAATTTTGATCTTGTGTTTTTGTTTAGATAAAGCTTTAGTAAGGATTTTCCAAGGTTGTTTCAAGCTCATTACTTACTCCTACTCACAAGAAAGGTATAATCTCTTAACCTAGAAAAATTATTGAATGTTAAGAGCTTATTATGAGTAGTATAGTTCATGAGAGGCATGATTATTGAATATTTAGAGATTGGTTGGTTAATGTTTTTGGAGTTGTAAATCTTGATGATTAGTTAATGAACTTAAGTAAGCTCTTAGTTCATGATTGAGAAGTAGTATAAATTGGAAATATTGAGTTGTTGGGGTGGTTGTAGTAAAGAATGGATGAAGTTTGGTTGTAGTTGTGACTGTGGGTTGACTTGTAAATTGATTGGAATGGTTTAAATTTGGTAATCACGTAAACATAGCCGTCGTAATACCCGATTTACTTTAGAACTGCTTTTGCTCTTAACATCAGGACCCATGAACTCACTGTTAGGTTTTGCCCATTGCCATGGTTAGATAGTTCATGTTACGAGCTTCGTTTTGATATGTGGTTCGCTTGAATCCGATGTACGGTTTAGGAGAAACGACCGTTTTAAGTAACGGCGTTTCACGACCGAACCATTACCCCTCGCCTTACTTTGAAACATTGGTTAAGGACCTTAAATGACTAATTGGGATATGAAACAATTATGTAAAGTGGATTACGCAGTTGGTAGGGTACTCGCAAAAGAATCGCCTTAAAATTCCTAATGGTTAAATTATTAAAAATGGTGGAGCCGACGGTACTCGAGCGACCTAAGTGAATCGTTAAGCGCAAAAGCGAACGTTAGGGTCTAATTGGTTAAAGTATAGATTCTTAAGCGACTTTGATTTAATTCCAACTTATATGATGTTTATAGGTTACTAGACTCATCCCAGGACTTTTACCACCCCCAGTCGCTCAGGCAAGTTTTCTACCCGTTATATTATTGTTGTGATGTATACATGTATATGCATTATCTTGTAATAGATGTATGATGGCTAATTAGCAAATCTTGTGATATATTGGAGCATGCTAATATGGTTTATATGCATGTCTATTTCGTAATATTGATATCTATCTGTTGATTTCAATGCTTATAATTGCATAATACCTATGCTAGAGATAAGCAGTAGTTGCGTATACCCTTAGTATAGGGGACCCAAAGGCGAACATTTTCTAAAAACGGGAGTAGATGTTCCCGAGTATATTATATATATATATAGATATAGTTTTCAAAACTATTAATCGAATAAGGTTTATTCGATAACTTTATTTTTATTAATGAATATTACTTTGAATATTCGTTCGAGGATTTATGACTCTGTTTATTCTATTTAATTAATATTATCTTGATTATTCATTCGAGGACTTATAACTCTGTTTATTCCTTTTTAATGAATATTATTTTGAATATTCATTCGAAGACTTATGACTCCGATTATTTACTAAATAATATTCTTTATTTTATTAAAGAATAATATTTCGATAATCAAACTTGTTTTCGATTATATAAATAAAGATAGTACTTTCGTATAAGTATATCTTTGGTTATTTAATATTCATTTCAAGTATGAGTTTTAAAACTTCTACTTCAATTATTTTTATAAAGATTATTCTTTATGGGAATATTATTTAAATAATAATATTCAGATATTTTCTAATATATTGGGACTGATTTATTTTATTAAATCAGCATTACTCCAAACATTCTTAAAAATGTTTTCGAGTCTTCAAAATGATTTTTAAAAGTTAGGGCGTATCCCAAAACTCATTTTTTTATATTTAAGATCCTCCTTTCGAAGGGGATTTAAATACTCGCTCAAAACCTGAGGGATCCGGCTATGTGGTGTATTTTATATTCGCAACATAGTTGCTGTTTTGATAAATGAATTGATTACTTACCCAACGTTCGGGAAGTAAGTCCATCTAATTGAGTCGGCATAAGTGACAGGCCGGGGTACGGTCTATCAAAGTGTAAGTGGCTGGGTGGCAGCCCATCAACACGTAAGAGGCCGGGTGGCGGTCAAGCGCAAGGTCCTAATGAGGCCAGGGTGATGACCGGTGGGGGATTCATCCACCTACTAGTAGAAAAGGTTACATATTGGTATCTTTGCCTGATCAGCAAGATATCGGGTTTATGCCAAAATTCTTTCCTTTCCAAAATTCATTGGATATTGTAAACTCTGTTCATACTTTACATAATAGAGGTTTCCAGGAAATGTATAAGAGATATATATTTGGATATATATATCGGGACTAAATAAAGTATCTCGTAACTTCATTTTATTCAATAATATTTCAAAGATTGAATCTATTTAAGTCTTAACTTGTGGTCTCATCTATGGGATGAACTTCAAAAACTTATTATACTTTGAACAATGGTAGTTCAAGTAGTTTTCTAAAATGGTATAAGTATAATGAAGTAATTGGTAACTTCATATTCCTTTAAGCTTATATCCAGTAAGTAATTGCCTTACACTTGATAAGGGGTTCTAGTAAGTTATCTATTTAGATACTTGCATTATTGTTTACACTATATAATATCTTGTGAGCTGTAATGCTCACTCTTGCTTCATTTCTTCATCACACAATAACAGTTAGGAAAGATGGTCAGACTCAAGCAGACCCAGCGCAAGCGCGTGGGAAGCGTCTCGCGTCTTCCCGTTGATATCGTAGCTGCTATAGCTGCAGAGGTAGATCTATTTGTAGATCAGGCATTCTATTTTTGGGAATCAATTATGTATAATTATAACTTGTGGCAGATAATGGCAATTAACTGTAAACTTATCAAGTAATCATTTTGGGTTGTAATAACTTTTAAATTATGGATTCAAGGACTTGTACTTATTTCAATTTCATCTCTGAGACTATAACGTGTTGTGGTGTGTGTTAGTGTGGGGTCACAGCATGATGTTATTTATTATTAATTAAGTTAAGTGATATTGTGGAAAGAAAGACCGTGACGACCCAGATCTGGGGGTGTTACACGATGTCTGATCCCATATTTCTAGTAGTGATAACATAAAAGATTTACAAGAGTGAGCTAACTAGCTCGACAAGTCATAATAACAATAACTGAGGTTAAATAATGATCAATTGAAATAATTCAGAAGAATCATGTTTCTTGATAAGCAATGATTAGAATTGGATATTCACTTTTTATTTTAAAAACCAAGGTTAGGCTACTGATCAGTCACGTAACATCGAGCAAGGCACACAACTCTGCTCTCTTTACTGGATCCAAGGCGCACATTGTCCTAACAGGACCACGAATCTGGTCCGACCATGAATCTGGTCCATATTTAAAAATAATCCAATTTTATAATATCAACATGATAAACAATGTAAATCAATAAGCTGAATCATAAACAACATTTATCTCAGAACATAGGGTGATTCTTAATACCATGAAGGTATAGCAAGGCAAACATGAAGATGGGCTATCAGCCAAGGAAAAAATCAGAAAGTAGAAGACCAAAGGTTTAGTGATTACAAGGATTGGTCTTCTATTATACAAGGTATGAAGATTCGTATATTAAGCAATTCCATATCAGGGATCAGTATGTGGTATATATGTATTTGTAGAGTAGTATCGTATATGTGTGGTTCGTATATGAGAATTCAACAATCAATGGTTTACGAAGAATAAGGCTTATGGCTTAAGATCAATAACAAGAATCAGGGTTTAGGGTTAAGTACTTCAAAGTACTTACAATATAATGTAGAACTATCTCAATACATATCAAGATGGTTCAAGAAATAATTGCAGTATAATAAGAATTAACGGAAATACTTGCAATATATATGAAGAGAGTTTCGAAAATACTTGCCTTATCTCAATCCGCTTTCACTTTACTTGTACTTGTCTACTGATTTTCACTCACCGACCACTTGCTTTCCCTTTTTACGTCTCGCTTCCTTCATTAAACATCAGATGTATTCATCAATACTCATTCTCATCTCATTCTATTCTTTACAAGCTTCTATCTATCCTTCATTTCACCCAAATTTGACTTACGGATTGAAAGTTACGAATAAAACTGTCAAAAAATGCACATACAAGCATATTACACATCAATCAGATCACATATAGCACATAGCACGTAAGATATTCGATCAAAATAAATTTTCAAAGAAGATTCGGGGTTAAAATGATTTTTCGAGTAATTAATACGAATTTTTGAATATTTTTTTCGGAATTAAAACGGGTCTCCGAATCCTTTTATAATTAAATAACAAGGTTCGAACACCCGAATCTGAGTTTAAAATCATTTATTAACAATTATTGAGGCTTGAAAATAATTTAAAAAAATATTTTAAGCTCGAAACTATTTTTCGGAATTTTTAAACCAAAATAAATAATTAAATCTAATTAAATAATCAATTCAAACTAATTAATAACTAATTAATTAATCAGTTAATATTAAAATTAATTGATTAATTTTTAGTTAAATTAATTAATCAATTAATACTAAAATTAATTGATTAATTAAATAATTAATTATCAACTAAAATTAATTAATTAAATAATTTAGATTTATTTTGGATTTAAAAATAATTTTCAGAATAATAAATAATGAATTTTGGAATTTAAAAGAATTAAAAACTATTTCTGAAAATAATTATAAAAAGAAAATACTATTTTTGAAAATAATAAAAATATAAATCCTGTTTTTATAAAAATTTAAAACATAAATCCTATTTTTGAAAAATTTTAAAACATGATTATCGTTTTTATAAAGGTGGTGAGACTTCGAGGGCTAAATTGCAATTTAGCAACCCGTCGTCTTCTCTAGTAGCCGACCGCCATTAACGGTGGCCACCAAGCTTTTTCCGGCGACTGTAAAACAACCCATAAATGAGCCAAAATAACTCCGAATGTTCTTTGAGATGCCAGGAACACGTTTGTGCAATCAGAATCAATGAATAACACAGCGTTTGGCCGGAAAATTCAACCAAAGTTTCCACCGCCGTTTCTTGACGTTTTCCGAAGAACATCTTCGTAGAACCCTCTGTTAACCTCCTAGGCACCAATTGAATCGTCTTTGGACGATCCACAAGTTAGTGCAATCAATTTCAACCAATAACCCCTATCAAAGAAACGCCTAAATTCTAATTAAGAACATTCACACACATAAACTCTAATTTTATTATTTTGAAAATTAAGACCACTTTTCTACATGTTATTGAACTCCAAATTCATCATATAATATACCAAAATAACTAGGACAAATTATCAACAAGATTCAGCCATCAAATCACACAAACAACATCAAAATCAAAATTTCATATTTTAATCATTAATTAATTCGAAAGAAAACAAATAAATAGGAACATGACCTTGATTTCTGCACTGAAATTGATGTTGATTCTGAAAGAGCTTTTCGAGAGCTTCGATTCGGTATATGGCACGCTTGATTCCGAGTTTGGTAACGCTTTTGTTTTTAAGTTCGATTCTCAAGAACACGATGAATTTTCGGGTTTTCCTCTGTAGGTTATCTGTTTTAACTGTTTGTTTATGATTATACGAATAAAATAAAATAAGAAAAAGGCTATTTATACTTATGGAATATTAATACCCGTTGCATCGTATTGGATCCAGAAATAGGTTACTTAGCCGCTAAGTAACTGCAAAAAATGATCCAATTTGATACCTGTATTGGATAATTACCAAAACCGGGCTTCTTATAAAATACTTTATACGAAGATAGTGTAATAATACCTCGTCTTTCATGAATACGGGTTTTATTGATCTACCGAAATGACTATCGTATCAAAAATTTTGCGTCGGGACTCGTACGGGTCAAAACGTTTTCCGGATTGAAAAAGTCAAAACACGGAAAATGTTCAAAATAATTAGATTCGGTTAGGAAGGAGTTTTACGAAGAGTTTCGAGTTGTAAAAACACAAAAAATGGTTGAAGTTGGATGATTTCCGGTTTTATAAAATGGTTTTGTAATTATACAGAAAATGATTATTAAATCCGTAAATCATTATAAAATCATATAGCAACCCAAAAATTGCCAGACTAAACCTAAATTATCTATACTTGACTCTGGACATATTAAAATTAACATACTCATATTTTATCACATATAAACATCTAAATATCAATACTAATCATCAGATAATTCATAATCATATAATAATTATTTATTAACAAAAATAATTACATGCTATATCCCGGATATTACATCCTTCCTCCTTAAAATGATTTTGTCCTCAGAATCTTCTAAGTAAACAAATGGGGGTACTTTTCTCGTATGTCACTTTCTAACTCCAAGGTTGACTATTCAACCTTTGGGTTTCTCCGTAATACTCTACTAAATTTACCACTTTATTATTTAACACCTTCTCTTTCTTTTCTAGAATCTCTGTTGGATTCTTTACATACGATAAATCTGCCTGAAGTTCTATCGGCTCATACTCAATTACATGCATGGAATCTGGATTATACTTCTTAAGCATCGATACGTGAAATATGTTATGAATGTGCTCCATTTGTGGGGGTAACGCCAATTCGTATGCTTTCTTACCGACATGCTTCAAAATTTCAAAAGGTCCAACATATCTAGGACTCAGCTTTCCTTTCTTTCCGAATCTTGATAATCCTTTCCATGGTGACACTTTCAGTAATACTAGATCTCCTTCTTTGAATTCCATATCCTTTCTGGATTGATTTGCATATTTCCGTTGAAAATCTTGTGCTGCAATTAATCTCTTCTAAATAACCTCGACAACTTCTTTTATCTGTTGCACCAATTCAGGTCCAAGTATCTTACGTTCTCCAACTTTATCACGATATACTGATGATCGACATTTGCGTCCATAAAGAGCTTCATAGGGAGGCATTCCGATACTGGCGTAATAACTGTTATTGTAAGCAAATTCTACTAAGGGAAAATGTTCATCGTAATTTCCTTTGAAATCAATGGCACAAGCACGTAATATATCTTCAATAGTCTGGATCGTTCTCTCGCTTTGGCCGTCTGTATGTGGGTTATAAGCTGTACTCATATTCAACTTGGTTCCCAAATATTATTGAAAACTTCTCCAAAATCTTGAATTGAATCGTGGATCTCGATCAGACATAATAAACACAGGGACTCCATAACGAACTACTATTTCCTTCAAATACATGTGAACCAATTTGTCTAATAAAAATCTTTCATTAATAGGCAAGAAATGAGCTGACTTAGTTAGTCTGTCCACTATAACCCAAATAGCATCGTAGTTCACTTTCGTCTTTGGTAATCAGACTATGAAATCTATAGCAATGTGTTCATACTTCCACTTTGGAATCTCTAATGGTTGCAATAATCCACTTGGCCTCTCGTGCTCCGCCTTAACTCTTTGACACGTGTAACATCTGCTAACCCATTCCGTAATTCCTCTTTTCATGTCTTTCCACCAACAATTCTCCTTTAAATCTCGGTACATCTTGGTACTTCCTGGATGGATGGAGTACCTTGAGTTGTAAGTTTCCTATAGAATTTCATTCTTCAATTATGTCACTGGTGTAATCCATATTCTGGAAGAAAATCTGAGAATACCTTGATCATCCTTTTGAGCGCATAACTCTTCTCCTACCAATTGATTAATATCTTGATCCATGATTTCCTCTTGCTATTTCCTTATCTTTTCTAACAATTCTGGATGAAAAGTCATACTATACATCTTTGCGTCATTAGGCTTACAAATTCTGACTTCCAATTCCAATTTCTAAAATTCCTTGTATAACTCTGTAGGTACTGTTAACACGTTCAGTCTTTCCTTTCTGCTTAACGCATCTGCCACCATATTTGCTTTTCCTGGGTGATAGTTAATTGTGCAATCATAGTCTTTGATAAGCTCCGACCATCTTCTATGTCTCATGTTAAGCTCTTTTTGCGTAATATGTACTTTAAACTCTTATGGTCCGTATAAATCTCGAATCTTTCTCCATATAGATAATGTCTCCAAATCTTCAAGGCGAATATTATTGCTGCTAGTTCCAAGTCATGAGTAGGATACTTCTACTCATGAGGTTCATTTGTCTAGACACATATGCAATGACTTTATCATGCTGCATCAAAACACAATCTAATATCTTATGAGAAGCATCATTATAAATTACAAAATTTCCTTGATCATCTAGAAGTGACAAAACGGGTGTCGTGATCAATCTTTTCTTCAATTCTTGAAAAATTTCTTCACACTTCTCGTTCCATATAAATTTCTCATTTTTCCTGGTAAGCTTCGTCAAAGGGGTCGCAATCTTTGAGAAATCTTTAACAAATCGTAAATAATATCCTTCCAATCCTAGGAAACTTCTTACTTCTGTTGGTGTTTTGGCCTTTCCCAATTCATAACAGTTTCAATCTTGGTTGGGTCCACTTTGATTCCTTCGCTACTGACTATGTGCCCTAAAAATTGAACTTCTTGTAACCAAAATTCACATTTTGAAAACTTGGCATACAACTTCTCCTTTCTTAAAATTTTTAAAGATATCCTTAGATTCTCCGCGAGATCTTCCGTTGACTTGGAGTAGATCAAAATATCATCGATAAATACAATGACAAACTTGTCCAGATATTCCTTGAAATTCTGTTCACCAAGTCCATAAATGTTGCTGGGGCATTGGTCAATCCAAAATACATCACTATGAATTCATAAATGTGCTCGGGTTTAATATTTAGTTGGTGATATCCGGATCTCAGATCAATCTTAGAGAAATACTTGGCTCCTTTCAGCTGATCAAACAAATTGTCGATTCGAGGTAATGGATACTTATTCTTGATTGTAAGCTTATTGAGGTTTCGATAGTCTATGCACAACCTCATGCTTATGTCTTTCTTTTTAACAAATAGTACTGGTGTACCCCATGGCGATACACTGGGTCTAATTACTCCTTTTCCCAATAATTCTTACAACTGCTTCGCTAGTTCCTTCATTTTAACTGGCGCCATTTTGTACGAGGCCTTAGATACTGGTTCCGTTCCAGGTGCCAAGTCGATCGCAAACTCAATCTCTCTTTCTGGAGGAAGTCCTAGTAACTCTTCTAGAAACATGTCTGGAAATTCATTTACCACTGAAATGTCTTCCAGTTTTGTTGGCTCCTGAAATCTATCTATCACATAAGCAACTAAATTCTCACATCCTTGTTGTAGTAATTTCTTAGCTTGAATCATCGTCAAGAACTTCTTTGCTTGCTTCTGACCTTTAAACGTCACCACTTTCTCGTCTGACGTCTTCAAGATTACTTTCTTATTACAAAATTATATCTAAGCATCGTGCTTAGATAGCCAGCCCATTTTTAAAATAATATCAAACTCTCCTAACTAAAATGGTATCAAGTCAGCACCAAACTTATTACAAGAAATTTTAATCTCACAGTCCGCACATACTTGGTTAACAGACACACGCTCTTGATTTGCTAATTCTACCGTCATAATCTCACTTAACAATTCAACTTATTAACAAAATCTTGAGAAATAAATGATCGAGTTTCTCCCGAATCTACTAGCACTTTAGCACATAAAGAATTCATAATAAGTGTACCTGCCACAACAGCAGTGTCCATGATAGCATCCTTTACAGACATGTCATAAACTTTAGCTCTAGGAGGTTCATTCACTGTTGGAGTAGCTCCCATGATTCTCAGCGTATTATTTAATGGAAATGGTGTCTTACAATCCCATGCTATGTGTCCTGGTTTTCTACACTTGAAGCATGTAAACCCAATTGCTGGAACTTTGCATTCCTGATTCCTGGTAGGCTGATCCTTGTTCGCTGGCTCTCTGGCTAGTTGATTACGGCACTCCCTTGAATAGTTCCCCCTCTGGTTGCATCTGTAACAGACCACATTCGGCTTGTTGCAAACTCTTCCATGCTTCTTTCCATATACCTAGCAGTATGTAAAGCTAGCCTCTGGTGGGTTGGCTGGTTCCCAGTGGCTGGACAGTTACCTTTTCCTCCATCGCCTGCATTCCACTTCTGAAATGAAGATTCCTTCCGGGCTGAAACATGCCTTTCCTCTGATTAAAATTTGGAAAGTTCCTTGCTTGGGACTGTCCTTCACTACCCTCGAACTTCCTCTTTTTACTCTCCTTCTCCTTCTGTGACATTTCACTTTCCGTCTCCGTAATCATAGCTTTCTGCACAACTCTCACATACGTGTCCAACTCAAATATGACCACCTTCCCTCGGATCCATGGCTTAAGACCTTGTTGGAACCTCTTAGCTTTTTTCCTATCATTGTCCATATATGATGGCACAAACCTAGACAATTCCTCAAACTTACTTTCATAATATGTCACTGACATATTTCCCTGCTTTAACTCCAGAAACTTCAATTCCATTTGATCCTGAAAAAACTAAGGGAAATACTTTTCTAACAATAACTCCTTGAATCTATCCCACATAATATCATCTGTACCTTCCAACATCTTAACAGTTTCCCACCAGCAGGTGTCTTCATTCTTCAGATAGTAACTTACAAACTCAGTTTTCTGTTCCTCTCTCACCTTTACTAAGGCAAAGGCCTTCTCAATTTCCTTCAATCAAATTCTTGCCACAATAGGATCTACAGAACCTTTAAATTCCGTTGGATTCACCACCTGAAAAGTCTTAAAGGTTACCTGAGGATTGGTCTACCTCTACTATTATTCAGTCAGATGGATTGTTTGTTTGGACAAGATCTGAAGAATCTGGGCTAAAGTTGGGTCTATGGGACCTAGATTTGCATTCTGGTTATTGCTGTCTTAGGTGTTGTTATTGGTCTCTTCATTCTGGTTGGTTGGACGGTTATTTCTTCTTAAAGGCATTTTCTGTAAAGAATCAAACAATTTACTTAGCCTTTAAATCAATTCGTTTTTATGAAAAGTTTTTGTAAAACAGAATTATCTCTTTCTTCAAATAATTTGCATGCTTCTTTACAGAATGTAATCAGTTAAGAGAAAAGGGTACATGTTATGGCAAGAGTTTATAACTTGTGTAGTAGGTAAGATAAAATAGCAAAGGTAAAGGTACAACAGGCCTATCCATTAGTTAGTAAGTCTAATTTATTTATATACCCACCAAAAGTCTGATGATACACATTACACACTGTTATACATATATCAGTTATCACATCATTTCTGTCGTATAGTTTCAGGGAAATTCTGGTCCACCAAGCCTCTTAAAATCCTCCAATACCTCTCTGGCCCACCCCATAAGAGCATCTAGGGCTGCATAGCCACAAGTAGCTCCATAAAGTCTAGCCTCAAGTATTCTCCGGGTCACCTGAATCTCATTCTGAAGCTCCCTCACATTCTTGTCAACATCTATAGTCCTTATAATATGTTGTAGCTCCTAAATCTGAACCAACAGGGCCTCTTGCTCCAAGAGAAGAGCCTCATACTTATGGTATGGAACAGGGTGTGGAGTAAACTGGAAAGATACACCCGTAATTGAATATCTGGTAGAGTCAGAATCAGCAGGTGGGGGGTCCTCGAATAGGTGGTCTCAAGCCAGGAGGTGGAATAGCTCGCAGTGGTGCAACCGTCATAACAGGTATTGTGGTTGACACCGATGGAAGAGCAGGATGTGGATCAGATGACAGTCCTCCGACTAAAGGTTCTGAATGATCAGATGATATTGGAATAAAAGAATCTTCCATCGCTGCTATCTGAAAATCACGTTGCTAGATAAGAATATTAAATCTCATCACGAATCATACCAAAACCTACTATTTAGTTACACTTAACCTTTCAATGTTCTATTTTTCTATTTTTTAATCCTAAGCTTAACCCTCTACCCATTCCCGAAAATCTAGGCTTGTGGCAGTGACTTTTAAATTGTAGATCTGATACCAAACCTATGGCGCCCTCCAAACCCGGGTCAGAAGTTTGGGGTTCACAACACACACACCTAATATTTAAACCTGTTTATGAAAGTAATATATACAATGACCCTACTTACCATAACCACGGATATCAACAGGTTAAAGTATGAAAATAAGCCACCATCTTAACTATTTGGAAATGAATAACACACAGAGGGGGAGGGGGTGAATGTGTTTTACTGTTTTTATGCTTTTTTTGAGCTTTTTATGGTTGAACAAAGTAAATTAAATCTTGTAGTAAAATGTGTTACTGTGAAAATTAAACATGCAATAATAGAGAACACAGATCTTTTCAAAACTCACTTAATTTTATATTAAAATTAAGAATGTTTGGCTACAAAATTTCTAGGCTCTTTGTTTATAAAGAGCTTAGCTTCTTCTTGAGAGTGTTACAAGATTTTCTATCTAAATTGTTACAACTGACTAAAGGACCAGTTTTAACTTTATAATTTAGTAAACTGTTGGTTTACACAGTGTACAATAAGACATGCTATTAACTTTAGTAAACTGTCACTTGTCATTTCCATTTTGAGAAAAGTGTATCTTCTATTTCTGGCTTAGCATATCTTAGCATTATGTGTTTACTTTGATCTTCCTTTGTCAGTTATTCTTCACCATTGATCTTGCACATCCTTTAAGCCACTTTTTTTAGACTTGTCAATCCAGCTGTTTGGATTTTTTGTTGAGTGTAAATCTTGGATATTGAGCTGGTCTGCAACTTTGTACTTTAAGATTTTACCTCGAGATCTCCATTTGGTCTATAGAGAACTTGACATCTCGATAAGTACATTTCCTTATCGAGATCTCTAGTACTCCATAGTTAATTTGACTTATAGAGGTCTCTGAGTTCTCTATAAGAGAATTTGGCTTGTCGAGATCTCTAGTCTTCATATCTTCACTTTGATGTATCGATATCTCTGAGTTCTCTAGAGGCTTATTGACTTGTCGATAACTCAGAGTTCTCTAGTCAAATTTGACTTATTGATAACTCAGAGTTCTCTAGTGAATTTTGGCTTATCGATATCTCTGAGTTCTCTAGTAGAATTTGACTTATCGAAAACTCAGAGTTCTCTAATGAATGTTGACTTGTCGATAACTCTGAGTTCTCTAGTGAAGAAATGACTTGTCGATATCTCCAATCTTCATGTCTTCAATTTGGCTTGTTGATATCTCTGAGAGTTCTCTATAAGCTTTTCTGACTTCTCGATAAGTCATTTGGATTTCTCGAATGACTTCTCTATAACACTAAATCTGTGACTTGTAGAGAATTTTGACTTAGAATATTTTTATCCAAACAGATTTATTCAACTCCAAGCTTCTTCATAATTCTTCTGAGGCATGATCTTCTTGATCTTCTTCCAGATAGAATCCTTAGGCTTGATATTGTTTAAACAAAAAGAATCCAATCTGCTCTTTTACATTTTTACAAACTTTAAATGTTACAATTACAAATGCAAACTAAGATTACAGTACAACTTACTTAGGGTTGTCAATTTGACTTAGTCTTGTTAAAGTACAGGCATGTCTTGCAGAACAATTTCCCCCAATTTGTGAGAAGATTGCTCAACACAAATTCATGCCTGTTAACAAGACTAACCCCAAGTTAAAGAAAATTTAAAATAAAATAAATACATAAGGCTTGATAGAATTACAACTTTTATACATTAGGAGATTTACAGAGTTCGGATGGTTACAAGTATCAGGTAAAGACAATTTTCATTTCTTCTTCTTCTCTAAGAACATCCTTTAAGTGATCAAGAATCTCAAGTTCTTCTATTATAGGTGTCCCATTTAGAAATTTCCCATCCTTAGAGATTCTACTTATTCCTTTGGCCTTGAGCTCTTCTGATCTTTTTATGAATATCACAATTTCCTCATCATACTTCCTTAGTCTTTCTTCAGATTCAGCCTTATTTCTTTTTCTTGTTTCCTCCCTTGTAATCAACCATTCATCTATAACTGATCTCCATGCCCTTGTAGCAGTATCCTCTTCCTTTAGCAAACTTATTGTTCTTTTAATTTCTGTGAGAGAAAGAGAATCCATTAAATCACTTCCAAGGAAGGTGAAAGACCCATATTCATAGAAAATTCTAACTTCTCTAAGAGATACAACCCAGACTCTGACTATTTTCTCAGCAAGTTATTGAAAATGATCTTCATCTGAGATGCACCAATTCAAAGGTAGAAAGTCAGATTGCTTGAAACAGTTCTAGATGGCCCTTTCAGTGAATTCTCCTTTCTCTGCAAGCTTGGCTTTCTTAGGCTTTCTCCCAACAGATTTAAGATTGACTTTTAGTGAAGGCTTGGCTAAAGGTAAGGTTGTGATTTTCTTGAGACTTGTCAGGCTTGTGGTGATTGGAATTTTTAGGAAAGAGTTAGTTTTTTTGTTTATACATAAATTTTAGCTTAGAGGTTGAGAGTGGTTTGTTGGTTGAGGTTGTTGATACATAAGTTTTGGCTAGAGGTTGAGCTAGAGCTGTTTGGATTTTCAGGGTTTATTGTGGTTCTGAGCCATCATGTCTCCTTTTACTTCTTCTCTCATTAGCTCTCTTCTTATCATCATTTTTCTTATCATCCTCCTTCTTCTTCTCACCACCCTTGCTGTTAGATGGCTTAGTAGATTGACTTGGATTTGAGCTAGAAGGATTTTGATCATCTTTCTTCTGCTCATCATCATCCAAATTATCCTTGTTGATTTGAATTTTAGGCAAGTTGGATTCAGCATCACTCAAGTATCTCCCCAATAGCTTTATCATCTCTACATCATCATTATTCTTATTATTCTTTTATTTTAAGTCAGTTTCCAGAATCATGATAAGCTTCTTGTTGGCCATGTCACATTATTTAGGGATTTGAAAATGTTTGAAGTGTCTGGTATTTGGACAGATGTATGTTATACCCTTACTTGGCTATAGATATGCTTCAGGAAAAGCAGCCACTTGTGCATTCTTCAATTCAATTAGCAACATGGTATCTTCATGAGTTACAACTTTGACTTTGTTGATCATAATGTCCAACTAAGATGCCCTCCTTGAGACAAGATAATTGAGGGACACCTGCATACACCTATCTATCCCTGAGTCATTTATATTGACCACAATCCTCTTTTATAGAAAATTGTCTTGATTCACCATGACCACCCTTAAGAAGTTTATTGTTCTGTCCAGGGCCTTTTTATATGTGAAGTGATTATCATTGAGAGAAGCTTATAGGGACTTAAGCAATTCATCAAATTCTCTGCTTAGACTTGGTCCTTCAGCAACCCTAATAAGTATTTCCATATCAAGATCTACTTATTGATTTAAGTTCTTTTCAACACCCTGGACTTGTTGAGATGATATGGATTTTGCCAGCCTAGCCTCTATCTCCCCCTTAGACTTGTTGGCAGGCATGAGGATGGGAGTAGGAATTTCAGGCCTTATCTATTCTAGAAGTGATGGTAGAGGAATATTGAGCTTGCCCATGATGGCTCCCAGAGCAACAGAGTTTTGTATTTGAAGGTGCCTGTGAGAGTCCGCCACGGTCTTTATGTATGTCTATTGGCTTTTGACTAGAGAAGTCAAAGCTTGAACTTGAGTGTTGAGAGAAGCATTGGAGTTTTCCAAAGAAGCTACTTGAGTCTGGAGTGCTTGGATGTCTGGCTTGTAGCAGAGATAGCAGTAGATTGGCCAAAAGTAGCTTGCACAAATTTCTGAATTTCATCCATGACCAAAGGTGAAGGAGTGTATCTTGCAGTGTGTATTTGATCCAACTTCAACCTTGTGTCATTGGTTTTACTGATATGATCTTGAACAACTTTGTGCAAGGCTACAAATGATTCCTTGAGTTAATTTACATTCTTATCAATCCCACTCAGATCATACCTAGATATCTGTTCTGAGAAGTGCTTGAATTGAGTTTTGATCTCAGTTTGAGAAGGGATGATTTGGTCCATCTTTTTTATGACCATCTTCATTACTTTATCTTGATGACCATTCAATGTTATTTGTAGAGCTTTTCCAAAGTTGTGAAAAGCCTTGATTTGAGCTTTCTAGACCTCATTGATGGCATCATACACCTCTTGTAGAGTGAAGGATCTTGCATTACTTCCCAAGATTATAATATACACCACCCTGAATTTAGCCAACACAACATCCATCTCAATTGTGAACTCCTTGTCCAACCAAGCATCATAGTTGGCATCCTGACCAGCTTCATCAACAATCTTTGCTTGATTTTCTTCAACATCATCCTGGTAGGTGAGCATGATTGCTTAGTAGTCTTGATTGGATAAATTTGATGTGAGTAGCTTCTGTGAGATTTGAGCTAGACCACCAAGTTGATCAACCCTAAGATCTTCAATTGTAGATGGCTGATTTTCAGTGTCTTTGAGTCATTGAGAGATGAGGTATGATTGAGAAGTGGAAGGTTGAGCATCAGAACCACCTGTGACTGAAGGCACAGTTTGACTCACAGATTGCTCTATGGTTTTGACAGTGTGTTGTCCTCCACTTGTAGTGGGAACCTCCAATTGGATTGGAGGGGATTTGACTGGATTACTGTCATGTGCACCAGCCTCAAACCCTTATGCTTCTTGCAAAGCACTATCACTTGAATATGATAAATTTGCCTCCCCCATAGCAGGATCATTGACAATTGTACTCCTAGCATCAACTGCCAAAACAATTTCTTCTAGGGTTTTGAGGGGAGTTGTTCCTACATAAGGAACCTCTAATTGAATTGGAGAGGATTTAGATAGCTCCCCCTCAGGAGTACTACTCTCAAACCTTAGAGTCTGTGAAGACTGATTTGCACATGAAGGTGCATTTAGTATCTCCATGGGGTCTTCAGTAAAAACTGATAAATACCCCATGGTTTTGATTGTGTCATCAAGGTCTACCCCAGCTAGTAGCCTCTCACCATCTGAATGAAGTGTCTGGGTGGTGAGCAAGGTTTTGTTAGTCCCTTAATAATTCAACAAGAATTACAGAAGGGGGGTTGAATGGAATTCTTCAAACTTTTTCTTAAATAAAATTGTTCTAACTTAAATATATATATATCAGTGTGAATTGATTTGCAGAGTGCGGAATAATAACTTCAAATGAATCAAAACACAAGTAATTAAAAACACGAGTCTTTAAAAACTTTCTGGTGGATTTGAATGTATCCACCAGAGATATTTAATATATCGAGAGAACTCTGTGTAGCAAAAAGCTCACAGCAGCTTACAAATGTTGAACAACTAAGAATGCAGAGAAATGCTAAGAATACAGCTTACAAATGTTTCTCTCCTTGTGTCTCAGTTAGTTGTTCTATTTGCTGCTTCTTGGTTTATATATCACCAAGATTATAAAGTAATAAGACAAGATAATAAAAAAAACTATCAAGTCTAATACTATGCTACTTCATTACTCTATTCCAACATCTTTGAATATCTTCATAATAGCATGGAAATGGCCATGCTTCTTTGTTCTCGAAAACCCAGTTGAATAGGCTACCACATTCCATTTACATACACTCGACGCATGTGACTGTGTTGTCACTGTCAACGGATGTTTGAACTGATTATCCGTTGATTACATGATCATCCGTCGATGGCTTTGTTGATCATCCATCGACAGCTTTGTTGATCATCCATCGACAACTATATTGATCATCCGTCGATAGCTTTGTTAATCATCCGTTGGTAGCTATTGGCACTTGACTTCATTTCATTTATGCAGAATTACAAGACATCATCTATGTACAATTAATCAACCTATTCAGCATATCTAGTTAAAGTCAATCATGACTTATATGCTACTACAGAATCTATACAAAGGTGTATGCAGAAATGTGCTACAGACTTATTGTTACATAAGCTACTCACTCGATGGATAATAAATCATCATCCGTCGGGACTATATTGAGTCATCCGTCGGGACTATAATCCTTATCCGTCGAGTGCTACAATTTTCACTAAGTAAGATCTAACAAGGTGTTTTGTTAATGAAATCATCAAGTTCACAACATATACACAACAATCTCCCCCAATTTATGTCTTTTGGAATTGTAGCCATAAATTAAGAGAAACTTGATGATAACAAAACACCCTAAAAATATAACTTTGAAAGTAGATAGATAAAACTTTAAAGTGCTTCAATTAACAAAATGTACAAAGTTTAGCTCACAGTCATTTTCAAGGTGCTCCTCTAGCCTGAGCAGATTTATCTAGTTCCTTGAAGGTCTGGATCTCTTTTCAAGCTTTCTGTTGTTTTCTTCTATCTGATTTTAGAGCTGTCTGTGGAATTCCAGTTCATCAGATTCTAAGAGATTTAGCTTTTCTTGCATCTCCAAGAGAGTCTCATTGCTAGAGATGCTCAATTAATCTTCTAGTCTGAAAAATCTTCTCACTCATTTGTCATCCATGAACTCCATCAGCCAGTAGGGCCTTAAATGCACTCTTCTCCCTGTGTAAGGGATAATTAGAGTCTTTGGGAGTGCATTTTTAGCTCTAAAACTCCTCAGTTCTTCAATCTTCTTTAGAACCAATCTTCTTGCAGTTATATTGAACCCAAAGTTCTTCTTGAAAGATGAATAAACCTTAATCAGTACAACTTGGCTTTCTTGAAGGATCCTGTGACGTGGCCATTGAATCTCCTTTTCTCCCTTGTACTTGAAAACTAACCTTTCAGGTAGGTTTCTGTATGCATCAATCCCTCTCACTTCTTCTAGTTCATCTAGATAGAGATTTAGATCAGAGAATTCCTTGATGTCACATAAGTACATATAATCTCCCTTATTGACTTTAGATTGAGTTTTGACTAGAGATTTGGATTTGAGAGGTGACAACTTCACTTTCTTGACTGCTCTTGACTTTGTTCTTTTTGGCTTGCTAAGGATTGGTAATTTGAAGTCAGGAATTGGTAGGCTCTCCCAATCTATTGGTTCATCATTAGGCACAATAGGTTCACCATGAATGTTCCTGTAAGGATCCACCACCTTGATGTCTTCAAATACCACAGTGGGTTTTGATGCTTGAGTTGTAGTTGAAGTGGATTTCTTGGAAAACTGAACCTCCAATTCCTTATCAACAAAATCTAGTTTCCTTTTGGTTCTTTTGGCCAATTTCTTGTATCTTGGAGATTTCTTTTGTTCTGATTCGACTTGCTTCTTTGGACCTTGAGATTCAGTGATTCCAGATGGCTGAGAAGGAAACTGTTGTGTTGGTTTCACAGCTTGTAGCTTGGCCAAGATAACAACTTGCTCTTTCTTTTGCTTAGCCTTTTTGGCATCTAGAATAGCTTGCTTCTTTTTCTGCTTCAATCTTGCCTTTTCTTCTCTCTTTGCTTGAGCAAATTGAGGATGTCCAGCCACCACACAAATTTCTTTCCCATTCCTGAAAACTTTAGCAATTCTTCTTTTTAAAGCTGAATTAGCCGGATACTTGTAGAAGGTAATTGACCTTGACAGAAGCTTCTTCTCATCAGGTTTTGGTGTCTCATACACTGTATCCAAAGGGTTCTTTAATGATGATTTTGGATAGTTCACCCTTGGCTTCAGAATAATTTCAGCCTTTGGAGATTTGATGTAGGATGGATATCCTATTTCCAGATAGTTCATGCTCATTTCATTCACAGAGATCTGTTTGACTTTAGAGTGATGAATGGCTGACTTTACTAGCTCCTTTACTAGCCCAAATTTCCTTTGTATGTCCTCATCAATTTTCTCCCAGTTAATTGGCTTCAACTGCTCCTTTTCAGTTTCTCTTAAATGGTTGCTGCTTCATTGATCAGATCTATACTATTTGTTACTGGTGGCTTGGTGAAGGTAATTGTGGGCACAATTACTTTACTGATTTGAATTTGAAGCTTCTCCCCCTCACTTGGTCCTTTCTCCCCCTTTTTTGTTATCATCAAGTAGAGTAGAGGAGGAGGTTTGAGCAGCCACCAGTTTCTGAAGTAAATCTGTCTGTTGGGCTTGATGAAGATGAATGACTGTTAGAGATGCTTCCATAGCTGACATTCTTGTATCTAAAGCATCTATCTTTGTTGCAAGATTAAAATTTTTCCTTAGTTGCCTCTTGATGTCAAGCTTTGTAGCTTCTGGAAGCTTAGAATCCATTTTGTCTGAAATGGCCTTCTTCATCTCATCAATATCACCCTTGATGGTGTTAACATCTCTAACATGTTGGAAGCCTCGAATCTGTTGAAGTTGCAGAGAAGCAAGATGTCCTTGAAGGAGCTTCTTGGTGTTAGCATTTGTAGTGGTTTGAAGAGCAGTATTTGTATGATTGATTAGTTGAATCAGGGTTGTCTTGAAGTAGTGCTCATCACAGTGCTTTGAAAATGCCCATGATGGCATTCCTGGTCTTGAACTTGAACCTACTTCTCCCCCTATGTCCAATACCTCTTCTTCACTATCTCCACCTTCATCACCAAAGAAATCTGCTGAACCACCAGTCTCATAATCCACATCACCAGTTGTAGAAGGCAAAGTTGTGATGGCATCCTTATCTCTTAGCATTGACTGAGTGGTATGCACGAAATTGAGCATCCTTTCTGCATTGTCATTGCCCTGTTCAGCTAGAAGTTGATAAGCTGTGAGTAAATGCCTCAGCATCAAGGGACGTGGAATCTATAACAACTTGAGGTTGCTGAGATAGTCCCTCTCTGTTTGCATCCTGGACATTCATTGACTCACTAGCAATGACATCCATCCTTATAGCTCCTGTACCTGCATTTCTCTCATTTTTTCTCTTTTGTTGCATCAGGGTCTCACCCTGGCTCCCCACCCTCACCTTCACCATCTAAGGTGGGACTCCTCTCACTCTCTTTTGCCAATCCTGAAGAAATGGATTGCATAGTTTCACTCTTTTTCTCTCCTTTTTCCTGGGAGTAACCCAGACTCTCACTCATAGCACTCTCTGCCCTCAATTCTAAGAGTGACTGTACAACCATTAATTTTTTTGCACTAGAAATAAATGAAGTTTGAAGTTGTGCAGAGACACTCAACGGATGAGTAATATCCATCGGGTTAATGGTTTTGCTATCCGACGGATAACTACTGTTAAGCTTATCCGTCGGGATACAATCACTACTCGACGGATGAGTAATATCCATCGAGAGAGTAGAACTGAATGAACTTGGAATAGAAACTATTATGGACTCTGTGCTGATTGATGATATTTTGGGCACAGATGATTCAACAGTTCCTGAAAGAATTGGCAAGTGAGCCAACAAATCATCTAAAAGATGATGCTCACTTGCATTAGATTTTGGCTTTCCCAACAAAATTAAAGAAGGGGAATCAGGAATTGATGTGTTGATCATATCCACATCCAGAGAATTTGTAGGAGAATTTGGTGTTTGGGGTGCTTCTATCACTAGAGATTTTGGCTGTGACTCCACATTTATTGGAGCCACATCAAGCTGAATTTGTGAAGGTGCGGTGACTGTGTCTTTAGCACCAGTTTGCACAGTGTGTGTACCCTATGCATCCCCAAGGGTTTTGGATTTCTTCTTTCTGGCATAAGTTTGGGGTGAGCTAGTGTCCCTTACCCTCTTGGCATGTGCTCTTGGTTGAGAGCTTTGTTCAATAGTTATATCCTTATGGGAGGATGCAACTAGAAATGAGGTTTTATCCTTTTTAAGCACTGCAGTTTGTTGGGAAACTGCAGTGTGGCTAGGCTGGGAACCACTCAACTCTCCATCCTTATCCTTAGGGTTTCTTTTATGTTCACCCTTTCCCTCACCTACCTTGCCCACCTTCACACTCCCCTCTTTGGTTTTGGTGGATTTTGCAACTGGCATCTTTTGAGAGATACCAGAGGGGGCTTTCTTTGATTTGGATTTTGAAATTTTTGTTGGTTTGGTAACTTAGGTAGGCAACTGTTGGGTCATTGACACAGTTGTCATAGCTACACTAGAACTCAAAGAAACCAGTGAGGTTGGAATAGTAGTAGGGATAGATGAACTTACCTCACTTACCTGAGGTGTTTCCATTACAGGGAAATAGAAAAGTGGCACTTCTCTGTGATGATTTGCCCTGTTCAAATCTGCAATGATTCTTCTCTCTTGAACCCAACAATCTAATTTGTTGTTTCGGTTGTCAAGCACAATTTCGTCAGAGAGGTGGTTAGCTAACATCATGAAGAATCTAGCATAATAAACATTTTTGCCTCTCTTATTTAGCTCTCCTAATTTAAATCCCAACTCAAACAAAATAAGATCACTAAAATTAAAGAACTTATCTGTAACTAGCATGTAAATCAAGTTAAGCATGGAAATATTGATAGAATCAAAATCACTGATTTTACCAGAAAAGACCTTGGTCACTACATCACACATGAAACTCCATTCCTTCCTAAGACCCAATCTCCTAATGTCACTCAACTTAGAGGTAGAAAAAGCATAGTTCATGGAATTAAGCATATTAACTATATCAGTGTCAGTGTGTGGTGAGGTCACAGTATCATCAGGAATTTTGAAACATGCTTTGATAACATCACTATTAATACAGAATTCCTTACCTTTAATGGGGAGTGTGATGGTCTTATCTGTTGAGTTGTATGTAGCCGTGGTCCACATTTCTTCAACAACTTCACAAAAGATGGTGGGTGATTCCAGCATGGCATAGCTAAGCTTGCAGTTCTTCACAAAATCCATCATTTTGTGGTAGTTACCAGATTGCTGAATCCCCTTGTTTACTAAGGCTGTGAAGTTGTTTTTCTCATAAATGAACCCAGTTTGAGAATAAGAGCTTGCAGAGAGAGAGTAAGTTCTTTGAAAGAGAAAAAATTAAAGCAGATGATTTGGGAATGATAAAAGAAAAGTAATGGAAATGAATTTACCTTTTATACTATCTCAAAAATAACTGTCAAAAATAATAAAGTAAAATAAAGTAACCAATGAAAATTGCCCAAAATAGCCATTTATAAATAAACTGTAAAAATTCCACCCATTATCCGTCGTATTATGCTTACAAACTGTAAGTATACTCGATGGATAATGTTCAGGAAATCAACGGCTAAGATTAAGACAATTCGACGGATAAGGATAAATTGTTATCCGTCGAGTTATAAAAAATTCCAGAAAAATAATTGATTTTTATTAGCAAATAGTATTCCGACGGATGATCAAACTCGATGGATAACGATCATCCGTCGAGATGTAAATTTTGACTTAGCCAAAATTTCATCCAAGACTGAAAAATTAATTAAATTTCTGGCTTCATTACAACTTGCAAATTATCTCATAAAGATTTAAGAATAATTGAGCATACCTAACTCACTTACCAACCTTGAGAAGGTGGATTCATCCAGTGGCTTGGTAAAAATATCTGCAAGCTGCTTCTCACTTGGAACAAAATGTAGTTCCACAGTACCATTCATTACATGTTCCCTTATGAAGTGGTACTTGATGTCTATATGCTTTGTCCTTGAATGTTGTACTGGATTTTCAGTGATGGCAATTGCACTTGTGTTATCACAGAAAATAGGAATCCTTTCAACTTGTAAACCATAGTCTAGCAATTGATTTTTCATCCACAAAATATGTGCACAGCAACTGCCAGCAACAATATATTCAGCTTCAGCTGTAGAAGTAGGAACTGAATTTTGCTTTTTACTGAACCAGGACACAAGCTTGTTTCCTAAAAATTGACAGGTTCCTGTTGTACTTTTTCTATCAATTCTACAACCTGCATAGTCTGCATCTGAGTAACCAGTAAGATCAAAACCAGAATCTCCAGGGTACCAAATGCCAAGTTTTGGTGTTCCCTTAAGATATTTGAAAATTCTCTTGATAGCTACTAAGTGAGATTCTCTAGGGTCAGCCTCAAATCTAACACACAAACATGTAGCAAACATTATATCTGGCCTACTAGCTGTTAAGAACAGAAGTGAGCCAACCATGCCCCTATAACTTGATATATCCACATACTTTTCAGTAGTGTTTAATTCAAGCTTAGTAGCAGTAGCCATGGGAGTTTTTGCAGATATGCAATCTATTAGATCAAACTTCTTTAAAAGATCAAAAATGTATTTAGTTTGAATAATGAATATTCCATCACTAACTTGCTTAACTTGCAAACCAAGAAAGTAAGTTAGTTCTCCCATCATACTCATTTCATACTTACTCTGCATCAGTTTGGTAAACTTTTTGCAAAGTTTCTCATCTGTAGAGCCAAAAATAATATCATCTATGTGATGCTCCCAAATATGAGCTCAGGATTGGGTGTCACTACACAACTTTACATACAGATAACCCCTCATATTCAGGATCGCTTACAGGTTATAGTATGAAACAAGAATCTAACCTTCTAAAATTATATTGTCTAGATACAATTCCATTACCTCATTACTAATTTCCTTGTATTGATCACTCTGACATCTCAAAATTTCTTCAGCTGGAATCTCACCACTTTTGCTATCTATTAAAAGCTATTCACTTTGCCCTCATTTGATACTGAAAGAAATAAGAGTTCACAAAGCAAGAGTGAGCAAAAAATGCCCAGCAAGTATCATAAATGGTTTCCAGGTATCAGATCAGAAAACTCCTGGACACGATTGTTGAATGATTTTAAAAACGTCTTTACATATCTAAATAGTTGAGCGAATAAAACATCGGCCCTCATTGGCCTTTAATCATAAATCACATTTTGCTATAAAAGAACAGTGTTCGTTTCAATATTTCATCCTTTTGAATTAAATCTTTGTGTGAATTTGTAATTATGAACTACTCGGAAAGGAATGTCGTTAACGGTGATCGACAATAAATTAGACTGGACACTAGAAACCAACATATGCACTATAACCTGCTGATCAGTCAAGATATAGTGCGAATCTATACCCAACTGCATAGACCCACCAACATATAAGTACCCAGGCACTATGGCCCAAAAGGTCCGGTCCATCCCTGACCCATAGGATCCAGCTCATCACTGATCCTCATAATAATCGTCCAGCCCGTAGAGTATTTTGATATCAAATCATTTTGAATTCAAAACATCCCAACTCAGGGTTCGCAAATAACCAGAAAGAATGGGTATTTGCTCAAGAGAGCAATTGAATTATAGGAATAATAATGAAAAGAACTGGCATAATAAGAGTAATTGTAGCGAAATGTAAAATAGTTAACTATTCTGAACTTAAAATAGGAGCGAATAAATATTTGCAGTATTTAAGGAGAAAGGTTAGGAATACTTGCCTCGATTGATAATCCCCTGATCTTTAACTTGCTGCCATATCACTCAGTCCTGTCGCATCTATATTACCCTTGACGGGCTACTTGACCTTTCTTATCATTTACCCTCTTAGGTTTATCTTTATTTTGAATCCACTCGTTTCAGTACTACACGCAATCAGACTTTACTTCTACAATCTCTATCTGGCTTTAAACGTCTCGCACTACGTGCATCTATCATAAATAATACTATTCAATGAACTGATAATATATAATTAACTAGTCTATATACTTATCCCTATCGTCTACCCGCCCGATAATAATAGATAAGGATCACATCTCATTCAGATAACGTTTAAAAGACACGCTGACTCATTATTCACATAATATGTACACATAGGGCATGTAATCATATTATTCACATAACACATAATCACGATATTCATGTAGCACATAAGTTAAATCGTCAAAGATAGGTCTCGATATGTTTAGAATTGAAATCGGGTCAAAAAGAGTATTTTATTGATCAATAACCGACTCAGGAAGATTCATAAAACAAACATCCTTTTGATACAAAAGAATTCAAGTCTCGAAAATATTTTTAATAGAAGCAGAATATTTTTCTGAGTCTAGAGGCGCTCGTTTCGTATTAAACGGACGAACAGTTGATTTATTATGAATTTTTAAACATTTTTCGGAATTAAACGGATCTCCGAATCATTTAATAATTAAATAATAGGGTTCGAACACCCGAATTTGACTTTAAAATAATTTTATAATAATTATCGAGCCTTGAAAATAATTTAAAATAATATTTTAAAGCTCGAAACTATTTTACAGAATTTTTAAATCAATTTTAAATAATTAAATCCAATTATTAAACCAATTAAAATTAATAAATAAATAAATTAATTAATTAATTAAAATAATTAAAAATAATTAATAAAATAATTTCAATTTTTTTAAATAAATAAATAATTAAAATAATTTTTCTGAATTTAAAATAAATAGATAAACAATTTTCTGATTTTTAAAATAATAAAATATCATTTTCAAAATAATATCAAAAATCAGGGGTCAAATTACAAGTTTTTAAAACCAGAATATTAAAAATACAAGGTATACAAACTCGGGGGACTAAACTGTAAATATTATAGTCGTCTTCCCCCCCCTTCGCTGGAGAAGCCATGGCCGCCGCCTGAAGCTTTTCCGGCGATGACCATAACTGCCCAGAATTAAACCAGAAGCTCCAGTCTACCATAACTCGATGCCAGGAATCCGTATCTGTACTCAGAATTAACAGAAAATCATCGAAACGACGGGAATCAACTGTCGCCGCCGTGAGTCGCCAGAATCCGGCGACACGATTCCTTCATCGAACGTACAAAACAATGATATGAATCGATTCAAAACTTCACGATCTATTTAATGATGTAAGCCATACGTTTCCAGGTTCAACGAGTCAAAAATCCGGCCAAAAAGTTAAATTTTCCGGTGAGATTATTCAAGAACACGAAGAACATTCAAATTCAGGAATCAAATCAACTTTTCTACATGTTATTGAACTCAGTTTTTGACATATAATATACCAAATTGACAAGAAAATCATTATCTACACGATGGAATCATCAAATCATATCAACAACATTAAGAACAAAAATTCTTAATTTAATTTATAATTAATTCGAATTAAAATAATTAAATCAGAAAAATACCTTGATTTCTGGGTACATATTGATGATTGATTATGATTCTATATTTCGAGAGTTTCCTTTTGATATATCGCACGCTTGAATCGGAGTTCGGTAACGCCATCGTTTGTGCGTTTGATTATCAGGAACGTATCGATTTTTAGGGTTTTTCTCTGTATTTACTGTATTTTTACTGGTTGTAAATGAATAAATGAATAAAATAAAATAAGAAATATGCTATTTATATTTACGGAATATTCGTTCGTTCTGGATCGTTAAATTAGTTGCTTAGCCGCTAAGTAACTACAAAATGATCCAAAAATAGATTACTTAGCCGCTAAGTAACTATAAAAACGATACAATTTAATACCAGAATTGGAATTATCAAAACCGAGCTTTTCATAAAACATCATATACGAAAATAATGTAAAAATATCTCGTCTCTCGAGAATACGGGTTTTGTTGATTTACGGGTTTTGTTGATTTATTGAAATGGTTATCGTATCGAAAATTTTGCGCCGGGCCGCGCACGAGTCAAACCGTAATCCGGATCGAAAAAGTCAAAATACGGAAAATGTCTGGAATTACCAGATTAGGTTAGGAAGGAGTTTTTGGAAGAGTTTCGGATTGTAAAAACGGTTGAAGTCGGATGATTCCCGGCTTTATAAAATAATTTTGTAATTATTCAGAAAATAATTAATAAATTCATAAATCATTATAAAATCATACAACACTCCAAAAATTACCAGAAAAATACCTTAATTATCTATATTTTATTCTGGACATATTAAAATTAACATACTCACATTTTATTACATACAAACATCCAAATATTATTATCAAACATCCGATAATTCACCAAAAATTCATATAATATTCACATAATAATCATATATTGATACATATAATTACACGATATTTCCCGGATGTTACAATCTACATAAATTTGAACAAGTATGCTAGAGCCATTAACATTTTTAAAGAATAAAGTTTTATCTACAGTACCTCTTGTGAAGTGATTTTCCAAAAGGAACTTTGATAAAGTGTCATACCAGGCTCTAGGTGCTTGCTTTAGTCCATAAAGTGCTTTCAAAAGATAATAGACATGTTCTGGAAAATTTGGATCTTCAAAACCAGGAGGTTGACTGACATATACTTCCTCCTCCAAATCTCCATTTAGAAAGGCACTTTTGACATCCATTTGATAGACCTTGAAATTGGCATGGGCTGCATAGGCTAAGAAGATTCTGATGGCTTCAAGTCTTGCAACAGGAGCAAATGTTTCATCAAAATCTATTCCTTCTTGTTGACAATAGACCTTAGCAACCAATCTAGCTTTGTTCCTGACTACTATGCCATTTTCATCCATCTTATTTCTGAATACCCATTTGGTGTCTATTGGATTCTTTCCTTTAGGCTTGGGCACCAGCTTCCATACATCATTCCTCTCAAATTGGTTTAGCTCATCCTGCATAGCTAAAATCCAATCAGGATCCAACAAAGCTTCTTCTACCTTCTTTGGTTCTTCCTTGGAAAGAAAGCTGTTGTATAGACATTCTTCTTGAGTTGCTCTCCTGGTTTGAACTCTAGAAGAAACATCACCAATGACGAGCTCAAAGGGGTGATCCTTTGTCCATTTCCTTTATTGAGGTAGATTAGCTCTAGATGAAGAGGTTTCATTGTTGTCTTGATGTGTGATTGAGTTTTGATTATTAGAAACTCCCCCTGAGTTTATGGATCTTTAATTTGAGAAAGAGGAACTTTCTATAGGTGATCTATTCTGATTTCCTACTTCTTTTGATAACACGACGAATGGTGAATTTTGAGTTCCGACGGATGAGGCTGGTTATCTACCGACGGATAACGCAGATTGCCTCCCGACGGATGAAGTATTATGCAACTCGACAGATGTTGAATTTTATGCTTCATTGGTAGTGGATTTTTCTGCATTATCCTTTGATACAATTTCTTGATCACTTTCATCATCACTGTCATCACTAACCATCTCCACATTGTCAAATTTTAGGCTCTCATGTTAATCTCCATCTTGCAGTCCTTCAATCTTTTTATCATCAAACACAACATGTATTGATTCTACAATAATGTTGGTTCTTAGATTGTAGACTCTATATGCTTTACCAACAGCATATCCAACAAAAATTTCTTCATCTGCTTTAGCATCAAACTTCCCATTTTGATCAGTTTGATTTCTCAATATATAGCATTTACAGCCAAAGACATGAAGAAAATTTAGAGTTGGTTTCTTGTTCTTGAACAATTGATAAGGAGTCCTGCATCTTGCCTGATTAACTAGGGAAATATTATGAGTGTAGCATGCAGTGTTTACAGCTTCAGCCCAGAAATATGTTGGCAATTTAGATTCTTCAAGCATTGTTCTGGAAGCTTCAATAAGTGATATGTTCTTCCTTTCCACTGCTCCATTCTGTTGTGGGGTTCTTGCTGCTGAAAACTCATGCAAAATTCCATTTTCTTCACAAAATGCTCTCATGACAGAATTCTTGAATTCAGTTCCATTGTCACTTCTGATTCTTCTAACTTTGAAATCAGGATGATTATTGACTTGCCTTATGTGATTGATTATGATTTCACTAGCCTCATCTTTAGACTTTAGGAAATATGTCCAAGAGAACTTTGAGAAATCATCTATAATTATTAGGCAAAATTTTTTTCTTGAGATGGACAACACATTGACTGGTCAAAAAAAATCCATGTGTAGCAGTTGCAAAGGTTCTTCAATTGTTGAATGAAGTTTCTTTCTGAATGATGCTTTAATATGCTTTTCCTTTTGGCAAGCATCACACAATCCATCCTTAAAAAACTCCACTAGAGGAATGCCTCTAACCAGTTCTTTCTTTACTATCTCATTCATGGTCTTGAAGTTTAGATGGGATAGCTTCTTGTGCCATAACCAACTTTCATCCTGACTTGCTTTGATGAGAAGACAAGTAACAGATTCTGCATTAGATGAGTTGAAGTCAGCTAGGTACATATTACCTTTTCTCACACCAGTGAGAATCACTTTGTTGCTCTTCTTGTTAGTCACAACACAAGCTTCTGAGTTGAAGGTTACTGAATTGCCTTTATCACAAAGCTGGATGATACTCAGCAAATTATGCTTGAGACCATCCACTAAGGCAACTTCCTCAATGATGACATTGTCTTTTGAAATCAAGCCATATCCCACAGTATAACCCTTGTTGTCATCTCCAAAAGTAATACTAGAGCCAGCTCTCTCCTTGAACTCTGTGAGCAGGGTAGAATCACCAGTCATTTGTCTTGAACAACCACTATCCAAGTACCATAGATTCTTTCTATTCTCCTGCACACATCAAAATCAAATTAAGTTAATTTTGGTACCCAAGTTTCCTTGGGTCCTTCCTTGTTAGCTTTCTTTTTCTATTTCTTAGGTTTGATCTCATTTGACTTGGGGATATCAGATTCATCCTTAGTCATTTGAGTTGAACCTTTGACACCATTCATTACAGCAGAATTATCATGCATATTATGATTAACAGGGAATGACATGTTATTAGTGAACATGTTATTCTAGTAAGGCAATGTAAATGGCATTTGTGGCATACTAAATGCAGCATAATAAGGATTAGGTGCAAATGGCATGTTAGCAAACTGTGCATTCATATTCTGTGTAGACATAGCATTTATAGGCATAGAAGGAATGTCATTCATGTTGGGAAAGTGAGGTGGCACAGATATGGAAGTAGGCATGACAGATTTGCAATTAACAGACAAATAATTTACACTACCACACTTGACACATATTTTTTTTGGAGCCTATTTATCATGTGTGTAGTTATTGTGTTTGTTAATCCCTACTTTACCATTTCTATTATTTCTCTTTTTAGCCTATGTTTTAACCTCAATCTTTTCAAGTATGTCACTCAATTGTTTGACAGTCATATGACCAACATTAGCCTTTTTCCCTTTCTTAACTTGACTCGATTAACCTGTAACAAAATTCTTGGAAACTGATCCATACTTTTCATTTAACTTAACAAGTTTGGCTTTACTGATAGGCTTTCTCACAGTCGACAGATGAGGATTTACATTACTCGACGGATAACCCTTTTTGTTATCCGAAGGATGACCCTCATCATCCGTCGAGTCTACATATGTTAGCACTCCTTCCACCAAATTGGGATCTAGCTTCTCCTTGTTCTTCTTCCAGGCTGCATCACAAAAGGACTCGATCCCTTGAACTTTGGTGATTTGAGCATGAACATCTCTAGATGTTTTCCATGCCTTAATCACCTCATGTTCACGTTCAAGCTGCTTCTTCAAAATTTCTTCTTTCTTCAAGGACTCAGTTAATTCCTCCTTGGCAATCTTACACTCAATTCTTAATTTTTCAAAATCAATGAACTGAGACTCTAGCACATTATTCCTCACACTTAAAAATAAATTGTTTTCTTTGATTTTAGCATTTTCTTTAGTAAAAGACTTGAGAGTAACACGCAAATGATATAATTCTGTAGACATATCATTTATAGCATCATTACAATCAACATTAGATAAATGTGCAAGGTTTGTAGTAATTACATGATTGCTTGAAGAACTTGTCTCTATTTTATCAGACTTGGCCATTAGGGCTAAATTGACATAGCTGACATCTTGATCTTCATCCAGACCATCTGCAACCCAATCATTTTCTTGTGTAATGAAAGCCCTTTCCTTTTGTTTAAGCAACTCAAAGTATTTATGTTTATAATCCACAGGCTCAAACTTCTTTTTGTTAGAATCTGACTTTCTACACTCACTAGCAAAGTGCCCTGCCAAGCCACATTTGAAATATTTGAATTTTGATTTATCCACCATGTTTCTATTTGGCTTGGTTGCTCCAAAGTTCTTCTTAAACTTGAGCTTGGAAAATCTTCTGGAAAGAAATGCTAGATGTTCATCAATATCCTCCATGTCATCTTGGCTCAAAGAATCTTCATTTTCAGCTACCAGCCCCTTGCCCTTGTTTTTACAGAACCCTGAAGTTCATTCAACAGCTTCCATCTTCATCTCCTTCTCTTTTTCTAACTCAGCAACTAGTGCAATGGATCCTCCTTTCTTCTTTCCTCTCTCCATCCTCTCATCTTGCTCTATTTCAAGCTCATAAGTCTTCAGGATGCCATACAGTCTTTCCAAAGTAAACTCCTTATAATCTTGAGAGTTTCTTAATGAGACTGTCATTGGTTTCCATTCCTTTAGAAGAGATCTAAGGAATTTCAGATTGGAGTCTTTTGTCTGATAGACCCTTCCATGCAGCTTCAGAGCATTTAGTAGTTTTTGAAACCTACTAAAGATGTTAGTGAGAGACTCACTTTCTTCACTATGAAAATGCTCATATTGTTGAATCAGTAGCTACATCTTGTTTTTTCTAACTTGCTCAGTGCCATCACAGATAATCTGTATAGTGTCCCAAACATCCTTGGCAGTTTTGCAATTGATGATGTTGTCAAACATATAACCATCAACTCCATTAAACAGGATATTCATGGCCTTCTTATATTTTCTGACTTGAAATATCAGGATCAGACCATTCATGCCTTGGCTTGGGGATAGATGGCTCATTTCCAGTTGCAGCTCTCATTGGTACTTGAGGACCTCTTTCTATGCAATCTACATAGGCCTCATCTTGAGAAAGTAAATGAAGATGCATCTTTACCCTCCAGTGATGGTAATTATCTTTATCCAGAAAAGGAATCTTGACTCCAACATCCTTCTTGTTCATCTTGCTGTGTTGTTATGATATTTAAACTCTTTATTCTTCAAGAGCTTGCTCTGATACCAATTGTTAGTCCCTTAACAATTCAACAAGAATTACAGAAGGGGGGTTGAATGGAATTCTTGAAACTTTTTCTTAAATAAAATTGTTCTAACTTAAATATATATATCAGTGTGAATTGATTTGCAGAGTGCGGAATAATAACTTCAAATGAATCAAAACACAAGTAATTAAAAATACGAGTCTTTAAAACTTTCTGGTGGATTTGAATGTATCCACCAGAGATAAATAATATATATCGAGAGAACTCTGTGTAGCAAAAAGCTCACAGCTGCTTACAAATGTTGAACAACTAAGAATGCAGAGAAATGCTAAGAATACAGCTTACAAATGTTTCTCTCCTTGTGTCTCAGTTAGTTGTTCTATTTGCTGCTTCTTGGTTTATATATTACCAAGATTACAAAGTAATAAGACAAGATAATAAAACAAAAACTATCAAGTCTATGACTATGCTACTTCATTACTCTATTTCAGCATCTTTGAATATCTTCATAATAGCATGGAAATGACAATGCTTCTTTGTTCTCGAAAACCCAGTTGAATAGGCTACCACATTCCATTTACATACACTCGACGCATGTGACTGTGTTGTCACTGTCAACGGATGTTTGAATTGATTATCCGTTGATTACATGATCATCCGTCGATGGCTTTGTTGATCATCTGTCGACAGCTTTGTTGATCATTCATCGACAGCTATATTGATCATCCGTCAATAGCTTTGTTAATCATCTGTTGGTAGCTATTTGGCACTTGACTTCATTTCATTAATGCAAAATTACAAGACATCATATATGTACAATTAATCAACCTATTCTGCATATCTAGTTAAAGTCAATCATGACTTATATGCTACTACAGAATCTATACAAAGGTGTATGCAGAAATGTGCTACAGACTTATTGTTACATAAGCTACTCACTCGATGGATAATAAATCATCATCCGTCGGGACTATATTGAGTCATCCGTCGGGACTATAATCCTTATCTGTCGAATGCTACATTTTTCACTAAGTAAGATCTACCAAGGTGTTTTGTTAATAAAATCATCAAGTTCACAACATATACACAACAGGTTTCTTGAACCAAGTCACTTGAGTGAGCTTGTACTTGAGAATTGAATTCAAGTGCTGTTGGCAGAGAAGAAATTTAGATATGAGAGAGTGTTGCTCAGATGTGAGTGTTGCAAGCTCCCCCTGAATAGATCAGGGAACTTCAAAAGATGTGCCCTCACAGTGTGTGCCATCCTTATTTCTCCTACCATACACTTGAATTATTTCAGGTTCAGGTTGTGCAGACTCTGTACAGGGTGCATTGGGGTGAATGCTCTTTTCAATAGACACAACTTGTTGAGAGGATGTATCTAGAGTCTGTTTAGTCCCCATTTTTACAACTGCATCATGTTGAGAGGATACAGAGGTGGCTTGAGTGGTCAGCTCAGTCTTCTTACTCTTATTTGATCTCTTGACCAAGGGTGACTCAGTTTCATGTTGATCCTCACCACTCTCAATTATAATAGTTAGGGTGATCTCCTTTCTCTTCTTTTTACTCACCCCATCCTTTTGAGAAGATGAGGTGGTTGGTTTCCTAGCTTCCACAGGTTTTGAAGGAATGGTTTTAGCTTGGGAAGATCCATGTGGGTGCTCTCGTGTTTGTACTTCCACATGTTCAGGAATTATAGTTGTGCTAGATTGTACATTTTACCTCATGTCAGGCATTGGGTAAGGGTAAGTCCTAAACCTCTCCAACATGAATGGAACGATTTTCAGACTTACATTTACCTTATTCTTTGTAACAAGTGAACCAAATGTTATTTTGGACACTTGCTTACAATTGCCTATTTTTGTGCTATCTATACCATTTAATAAATGTATGTCTGCTATTTTATGATTTAAAGTGGACATAATAAATCTAGGAAAGAAATTTTCTTACCTCTAGCTGACAGGGGCATTGTTAGCCTGGTTTCAAGTTCTTCCAGGATCAATAGACCACCATTCAAGTGTCTGTTGTGGGCAATTGAGTACACCAGCTTTTACACCACACTTGAAATGTTGTCATACCCTGTCTTCCTACATGTGAAGACCCTCACCATAGAATCAAAGATAAAGGACCACTCCTTTCTTAGAATTGTTATGTTTAAGCTTGACAGTTGATTCTTCCACCATAGTTGATGAAGTCCATAAACTCAGTCAGTTCATCAGGAGTTAGTACCTCTACCAGATTTTCAGTTGGCAGCCCCAAAGCTCTATTCACATCTTGTTCATTGAACTCTATTAGCTGGCATCCAATTATGCATGTCACCACCATAGAGAGAGAGTTGTCATTCATATCAGTCCTCACTACTGCTGTAGTCCAGAATTCATGCACAACATCTAGATACAGATTATGATTTGCAGTCAAATCTCCTGCAAGATAAGATTCAGCCAAAAGTTTCACAAACCCCTTGAAACTTTCAAAAGCTTGGTTAGCAGCAGTTAAATTTTTTGGGAAGGAGTGAAAACGAGAGAGAAATCGGTTTTTGCTTGAAGGGCTAGGTCACTTGAGATCTCGAAAGTTGTAAGTATGTATATGTATCGAGATGTCTGGGTATTTATAGTAAAAACAAATGACTTGTCGAGAATTAAAAAATAGACGTTTGGAATTAGTTTATCGAGAAGTCATTTGAAGAAATGAAAAATATATCGATAAGTCATTTTAAATTACTCTTATAGAGCATTTAAAATTGATTTATCGAGATGTCAAATAAATGCCCAGTTTGTCCAAAAAATGGACTAAATTAATTCCAACTTTTATTTGAATAAATTCAAAATAAAATTAGAATAAATTTGCCAAAAGTATTTTACCAAAATAATTTATTAAGTTAATTATTTCAATTCTGAGTTATTGAGAAGTCTAAGAATTATACTTGTAGAGAACTCTGTGAATTAACATTACTAGAACTCTGCAAGGACTTATCGATAAGTCATAATAAAGCTTATCGAGAAGTCACTCGAGAAGCCTTAAAATAACTTGTCGATAAGTCAGTTAGACTTATCGAGAACTTAGTTCTCTATATACTTTTGAACATTTTAATTTTTCCTTGTGTTAATTTTGTATATTAAGAATGTAAATTAACAACTGAGCAGTTTACCTAGAATTTGAGAAATTCTAAGCTAAAATTTTTGTTTTGAAAAATAAATATGTAGAGATTTCTGAAATATTTATAATTCATATTTCAGTTAATTTTCAATTAAAACAAATTAATTTTGATTTACTAAAAATTAATCTACTGCAACACATTGGCTGAGTTCTTGCCTTAGGATGAAGAATTAAGCATTTTAATTTCACCTACAAGTCTAGTGAAAGTTGCTTCATCCAAAGGTTTAGTAAAAATGTCAGCTAATTGTTTTTCTGTTGGAACAAAAATGAGCTCAATAGTACCATTTATAGCATGTTCTCTAATAAAATGGTATCTAACATCAATGTGCTTTGTTCTAGAATGATTAACTGGATTAGCCACTATAGATATGGCACTAGTATTGTCACATATGATAGGAATTTTGTGTAGCACTAGGCCATAATCCATTAGCTGATTTCTAATCCAAAGCACTTGAGCACAACAACTTCCTGCAGCTATGTATTCAGCCTTTGTTGTAGAAGTTGATACAGATTGTTGTTTCTTGCTATACCAGGATACAAGTCTTTGTCCAAGAAATTGACAGCTTCCACTAGTAATTTTTTGGTCAACCCTGCATCCAACAAAATATGCTTCTGTGTAGCCAACGGCTTCAAAACCAGTTCCCTTAAGATACCATAATCTCAAGTTTGGAGTCCCCTTCAAATATCTTAAAATCCTCTTTACAGCCATCAAATGTGATTCTTTTAGGTTTGCTTGAAATCTTGCACATAGGTATGTTGCAAACATGATTTCTGGTCTACTTGTAGTTAAGTAAAGCAATGATCCAATCATTCCTCTATAACTTGAAATATCTACACTCTTGCCTTTCCTATCTTCATCCAACTTTGTTGTTGTAGACATAGGTGTAGAAGAAGGTGAAAAATCAACCATACTAAACTTTTTTAATAAGTCCTTGACATACTTAGTTTGGCTGATGAAGATCCCATCACTTCTCTGACTGACATGTCCAAGAAAGTAACTTAATCCCCCCATCATACTCATTTTATATTCACTTTGCATAAGCTTAGAAAATCTTTGGCAAAGCTTTTTATTTGTAGAACCAAAGATGATATCATCCATATAGATCTGAACTAGGATCATATATTATCCATGTTCTATGTAGAAGAGAGTTTTATCTATAGTACCTCTAGTAAAACCATGCTTCAGTAGGAATTCTCACAATGTATTATACCAAGCTCTAGGTGCTTGTTTTAGTCCATATAGAGCCTTGAGTAATTTGTACACAAAATTTGGAAATTCTGGATCTTCAAAGCCAGGTGGCTGTTGCACATAAATTTTTTCTTCTAACTCACCATTTAGGAAGACACTCTTGACATCCATTTGATACACTTTAAAATTTGAATGTGCAGCAAATGCTAGAAAAATCCTTATTGATTCAAGTCTTGTAACTGGAGCAAAAGTTTCATCATAATCAATTCCTTCTTCTTGTGAGTAGCCTTTTGCAACCAACCTTGCTTTGTTTCTGGTAACTATACCATTTTCATCCATCTTGTTCCTGAACACCCATTTTGTTCCAATAATGCTTATATTATTTGGTACAGGAACTAACTCCCAAACTTTGTTCCTTTCAAACTGATTAAGCTCCTCTTGCATAGCAGATATCCAATCAGGATCCATTAGAGCTTCTTCAATTTTCTTGGGTTCTATTTGAGACAGAAAGCATGCATGTAGACACTCATTAGCAGTTGCACTCCTAGTCATCACACCAGCAGTAGGATCACTAATAATTGCTTCTCTAATGTGACTTCTATCCCACTTCCTTGTATGAGTTTGTTGACTTGTGCTTTCATCATTTTCTTCATAATTGGTATGACTGCTAGATCCTTCTTCTCTTTCTCCCCCTGAGTTTGTGCTATCAAATTCAGGTGTTTGAGATGAGCTTCCATTCCCATGATTTTCTTGTTTAGTAATCTCTTCATTCAATATCTGTTGTGCATTGACTTCATCTTCACCATCAGAATCACTATCAATGTTGAGGTTTTCAAATGCAAGGGCTTCAGCTTCATTTTTATCAAGGCATTTCAAGCCTGGACACTTGTCATCATCAAAAGTCACATTTGTGCTCTCCATAATTTTCTTTTGATCTATCACATAGACCTTGTAGGCAGCTCTCTCCAATGAATATCACAGAAAAATTGCTTCAAAAACTTTTGAGTCAAATTTTCCCACATATTCAGAGTTATCTTTCAAAATGTAACACTTGCTTCCAAACATATGAAGATGCTTTATAGTAGGATTTCTCTTAGACATGATCGAGTAAGGTGATTTTCTATGTGCCTTGTTAATAAGATATTTGTTCTGAGTGTAACATGCAGTGTTAACAACCTTTTCCCAGAAACTTGTTGGCAACTTGGCACCATGCAGCATTGTTCTGGCAGCTTCAACTAATGTTCTGTTCTTCCTTTCAACTACTCCATTTTGTTGAGGTGTTCTAGCTTTTGAGAATTCTTGAACAATCCCTTTATTTTTGCAGAATTCACTCAATGTTGCATTCCTGAATTCTGTTCCATTATCACTTCTCAATCTTTTCACACAATTTTGATCTTTAGCCTGTTTTTTATCTTCTTGGTGTGCTCAATGATGATATGTGGAGTTTCATCTTTAGAGTGCATGAATTCTACCCAAGTATATCTTGAGAAATTATCCACCATCACAAGTGCATATTTATTCCTTGAAATTGATAAGACATTTACCGGTCCAAACAAGTCCATGTGAATAAGTTACAATGGTGCACTTATAGACTTTATAATTTTTGACTTGTGACTTGATCTTTTCTTTTTTTTCTTTTTGACAAGCTTCTCAAACTTTAACTTGAGCAAACTCCAGTTTAGGCATGTCTTTTACTAACTCCTTTTTGACCAAAGTGTTAATTGCCTTGAAATACAAGTGAGACAACTTCTTATGCCATATCTTGCTTTGTTCTTCTGATGCCTTGGTGTAGAAGTAACATATTCCATCCTTATTTGTTGAGTCCAAGTCTACAACAAACAGGCTTCCTTTCCTTGCTCCTTTCAGAGCAACTTCACCAGATTTCTTACTGATAAAAGTGCATTCTTTTTTGTTGACTAAGACTTTAAAACTTTTATCTACAAATTGACTAACACTAAGAAAATTCAGTTCAAGACCAGCTACCAGTGCTACATCATCAATGACAATATTTTCAGAAATAATCTTGCCATTTCCCATTATGAATCCTTTGTTGTTATCTCCAAAGGACACCAAAGGGCCAGCCTTCTCCTCAAACTGTGATAGCAGGGCCTTATCACCTGTCATATGTCTAGAACACCCACTGTCAATGATCCATATGACTTTCTTCAGTTTTCCCTGCACACAATGAGTTTTAAGTGTGTTTAGCAATCCAAGCAGTGTTGGGTACTTTCTTCTTGTTAACTGATTTAGCAGAAGTAGAATGAGTTATATTAGATAAAATATAATTCAATGACTGTTGTGCATTTTTCCTATCTAATGTAGACCCAATTTTTGTTTCTTTAAGGTCTACTCTCAGTTTGTGGCGACTCTTCATCACTTTCAAGTTACAAGGGATACATTCAAACTTGTCATAGAATGAGTAGGGATCATTTGCATCTGCTTCATTGTATTTGCATGCTCCTTTAGCTGGCTTGCTAACAACCTTTTTACAAAGGTGAGTTAAATGATTTACAGAGCCACATTTTTCACACTTTTTTCTTGGAGCATCTGCAACATAGGCAAAATTATTGCTTTTGTTTATCCCAATTTTCCCATTTCTAATTTTCTTCTTCTTTCTTGCATCTTCAGTCTTGGTTTCTTTGATAGGTGTCTTGGAGCTTTGATTATCCATGAGCTTCTCTTCAGCTTTGGAAGATGGAGTTGCTTCTGCATTTTTCTTCTCTTTATCTTCATCAGCAATTTCTTGCTTGATAATCAACTCTTCCTCACTGAAATTTACTTCACATGCCTTGAACATAGGTGAGACAACCTTTCTCAGCATTGATGGAATATTTTCATTTTCTGTTATTTTTCCTTTGTCACCTATGTCTTTCTTTTTGCTATTCAAGGCATCATAGTCAAGACCAATAGAAATATTTGCACATGGCTTGTTTTTCTCATGCTATTGACCAATTAACTCAGATGCATTCTTGAAGAATTTTAATTTAATTTCATTCTTTTCCAGCTTCTCCCTTAGCACTGCTTCTATTTCACTTGCACACTTGAGCTTGTTCTTTAGATATGCATTTTCTTGTCTTACACTTTCAAGATCTACCAACATCAATTCAGTTTCTTTTTTCTCACTTTCAAGCTTCTCATTTATCTTTGTCAATCTGCTGACTTTTTCATTAGCAGCAACCATACTTGTATGAATGTGAAACATTTATGTGCTCATCTTTTATAGAGTTTCCTTATATTGACTCACATTTAAATTAATGGTAGTGAGAGTTGGTACCTGTGATTTTGGTGAGGATGATTCTCCTTGCTCCAAGGCCATTAAAGCATAGTTTTCAACTTCCTCATCTTCATCATTATCAGAATCATCCCAACTTTTTCCCTCTACAATATAAGCTTTTCTTTGCTATTTCTTTAGAAGAGCTTCATACTTTGCTTCCAGTTCAAGATAAGCTTTGTCTTTCTTTGCTTTCTTGGGTTTCCTGCATTCTATAGCAAAATGGCCTAGTTCATCACAGTTGAAGCACCTTATCTTTGATCTGTCAACAGATCCAGTTTTGTAACCATTTTTTCTATCAGATGTGTTCTTCCCTTTTCCTTTCCAGCTGCTGTCTTTGTTGAAAGACCGTCCTTTACCCTTGGAGAATCTTGGCTTCTTTACTCTAATGTTAGAGAACTTTCTTGCCAGATAGGCCATTGACTGATCAAGCTCATCAAGTTCATCCAAGGTAAAAAAACTCATCTTCTTCCAATTCCAGAATGACCTATTTTTGTGAATCATTTGTTCTTTGCTCACTTGTTAGGGCAGCTGGAGTCTGGGATCTTGGCTCATCATTAGAGATCTGGCTTTCATTGACAATTAGGGCACTTGAACCATTTATAACATGCCCTTGACCAGACCTTAATGATTTCCTTTGAATCATTTCTAGTTCATATATTTTCAAAATTCCATACAGGACTTCTAGAGTTATTCTGCTCAAGTCTCTCCCTTCCCTGATTGCTAAGATTTTCTGTTCTAAATGATTAGGGAGAGTAAGTGAGAACTTCAAGTTCACTTCTTCAGCTTCATAGCATTTGTCATGGAGCTGCAAATCATTTATCAGCTTATTGAATCTTTCAAACACATCAGTTATACTTTCTTTTGGCTTGGCCATGAAATCCTCATGCTGTGAAATCAGTATCCTTCTTTGATTAGATCTAACTTCCTCAGTTCCTTCACAGAGTATTTCAATCTTCTCCCAGATTTGCTTGGCAGTGTCACAGTTGACAACGTTGTTGTACATCACATTGTCAAGTGACTCTATCAATATTAGTTGCAGGCCACTATCCAAGGAAACTTTCTCTTTTTCAGGCTCACTATACTCAGAAGGGTCCTTTGGAGCATAATGAGCTGGAATTACCATATCACCATCTGTTGATTCTTCAACTCTAACCATAGGAGTGAAGGGCCCATTTTTGAGAATCTGAATATAGAGTGGATTGGCCATCCTGATAAACAACAACATTTTCTTTTTGCAAAGAGTGTAGTTAGTTTTGTCAAATGTAGGAATTTTGATGCTACTATTTTTTTGTGTATTCATTCTTCTAAGATCTTGAATTTGTTTACTTTCAGATTTTGCTCTGATACCACTTGTTAGGAAATGAATAACACACAGAGGGGGTGAATGTGTTTTACTGTTTTTATGCTTTTCTTGAGGTTTTTATGGTTGAAAAAGGTAAATTTAATCTTGTAGTGAAATGTGTTACTGTAAAAATTAAATATGCAATAATAGAGAACTCAGTTCTTTTCAAAACTCACTTAGTTTTATATTAAAATTAAGAATGTTTTGCTATAAAATTTCTAGGCTCTTTGTTGATAGAGAGCTTAGCTTCTTCTTGAGAGTGTTACAAGAATTTTTAAATTGTTACAACTGACTAAAGGACCAGTGTTAACTTTATAATTTAGTTAACTGCTGGTTTATACAGTGTACAATAAGACATGCTATTAACTTTAGTAAACTGTCACTTGTCATTTCCATTTTAGAAAAAGTGTATCTTCTATTTCTGGCTTAGCATATCTTAGCATCCCGTGTTTAATTTGATCTTCCTTTGTCAGTTAATCTTCACCATTGATCTTGCATATCCTTCAAGCTGCTTATTGTAGACTTGTCAATCTAGCTGTTTGGATTGTTTGTTGAGTGTAAATCTTAGATATTGAACTGGTCTGTAACTTTATACTTTGAGATTTTACCTCGAGATCTCCATTTGGTCTATAGAGAACTTGATATCTCCATAAGTATATTGGCTTAGCGAGATCTCTAGTACTCCATAGTTAATTTAACTTGTAGAGGTCTCTGAGTTCTATATAAGAGAATTTGTCTTGTCGTGATCTCTAGTCTTCATATCTTCACTTTGACTTATCGATATCTCTAAGTTCTCTAGTGGCTTATTGACTTATCGATGACTCAGAGTTCTCTAGTCAAATTTGACTTGTCAATAACTTAGAGTTCTCTAATAAATTTTGGCTTATCGATATCTCTGAGTTCTCTAGTAGAATTTGACTTATCGATAACTCAGTGTTCTCTAATGAATGTTGACTTGTCGATAACTCTGAGTTCTCTAGTGAAGAAATGACTTGTCAATATCTCCAATCTTCATGTCTTCAATTTGGCTTGTTGATATCTCTGAGAGTTCTCTATAAGCTTTTCTGACTTCTCGATAAGTCATTTGGAGTTCTCGAGTGACTTCTCTATAACACTAAATATGTGACTTGTAGAGATCTTTGACTTAAAATATTTTTATCCAAACAGATTTATTCAACTCCAAGCTTCTTCATAATTCTTCTGAGGCATGATCTTCTTGATCTTCTTCCAGATAGAATCCTTAGGCTTGATACTGTTTAAAAAAAAAGACTCCACTCTGCTCTTTTACATTTTTACAAACTTTAAACGTTATAGTACAAATGCAAACTAAGATTACAGTACAACTTACTAGGGTTGTCAATTTGGCGTAGTCTTGTTAAAATACAGGCATGTCTTGCATAAAATTAACTTTTATTACATCGTACCAAATCCCAACTAGTTCAACTTACAACTGATAGTGAAAGCATTCTTACAAGCTTGCATAATTCAGAACTAAACATAAACCTCTTGGTAGCTCAATCCAACTCATCCTGGAATCCTAGCTCGCACTCTGGACTGGAAACTTTGCTACCAACCATTTCCTTTTTAACTGTAGAATAACATAAAAGATTCGCAAGAGTGAGCTAACTAGCTCAACAAGTCATAATAGCAATAACTGAGGTTAAACAATAATCAATTGAAATGATTCAGAAGAATCATGATTCTTGATAAGCAATGATTAAAATTGGATATTCACTTTTCATTTTAAAAACCAAGGTTAGGCTGATGATCAGTCAAGCACTAACCCCGAGCAAGGCACACAACTCTGCTCTCTTTACTTGGATCCCAGACGCACATTGGCCTAACATGACCACAAATCTGGTCCGACCACAAATCTGGTCCATATTTAAAAAAATTCAAATTTTATAATATCAACATCATAAACAATGTAAATCAATATGCTGAATTATAAACAACATTTATTTCAGAACATAGTGTGCCTCTTAATACCATGAAGGTATAGAAAGGCAAACATGAAGATGGGCTATCAGCCAAGAAAAGAATCAGAAAGTAGGAGACCAAAGGTTTAATGATTACAAGGATTGGTCTTCTATTATATAAGGTATGAAGATTCGTATGTTAAGCAATTCAATATCAGGGATCAGTATGTGGTATATATGTATTTGTGTAGTAGTATCGTGTATGTGTAGTTCATATCTGAGAATTCAACAATCAACGGTTTACGAAGAATAAGGCTAACGGCTCAAGATCAATAACAAGAATCGGGTTTTAAGGTAAAGTACTTCAAAGTACTTACAATATAATGCAGAACTATCTCAATACATATCAAGATGGTTTACGAAATAATTGTAGTATAACAAGAATGGACGGAAATACTTGCAACATATATGAAGAGAGTTTCAAAAATACTTGCCTTATCTCAATCTGCTTTCACTTTACTTGTACTCGTTTACTGATTTTCACTCACCGACCACTTGCTTCCCTTTTTACGTGTCGCTTCGTCTATTAAACATCATATGTATTTATCAATACTCATTCTCATCTCATTATATTCATTACAAGCTTCTATCTACCCTTCATTTGACCCAAATCTGACTTACGGATTGAAAGTTACGAATAAAACTGTCAAACAATGTACATACAACCATATTATACATCAATCAGATCACATATAGCACATAGCACGTAACATATTCGATCAAAATAATTTTTCAAAGAAGATTCGGGGTTAAAATGATTTTCAGGGTATTTAATACGAATTTTTGAACATTTTTCTGAATTAAAACGGGTCTGCGAATCCTTTTATAATTAAATAACAAGGTTCCAACACCCGAATCTGAGTTTAAAATCATTTATTAATAATTATCGAGCCTTGAAAATAATTTAAAATAATATTTTAAAGGTCGAAACTATTTTTCAGAATTTTTAAACTAAAATAAATAATTAAATCTAATTAAATAATCAATAAAAACTAATTAATAACTAATTAAATTAATTAATCAATTAATATTATAATTAATTAACTAATTAAATAATTAATTATCAACTAAAATTAATTAATTAGATAATTTAAATTTATTTTGAAATTAAAAATAATTTTTAGAATAATAAATTATGAATTTTGGAATTTAAAATAATTAAAAACTATTTCTGAAAATAATTATAAAAAGAAAATACTATTTTTGAAAATAATAAATACAGAAATCCTGTTTTTATAAAAATTTAAAACATAAATCCTATTTTTGTAAAATTTTAAAACAAGAGTATTGTTTTTATTAAGGTGGTGAGACTTTGGGGGCTAAATTGCAATTTAGTAACCGTCGTCTTCTCCGGTGGTCGGCCGCCATTAACAGCGGCCACCAAGCTTTTTCCGGCGACTGTAAAACAGCCCAGAAATGAGCTAAAATAACACTGAATGTTCTCTGCGATGCCAGGAACACGTTTGTGCAATCAGAATCAATAAATAATACGACGTTTGGCCAGAAAATTCAACCAAAGTTTTCGCCGCCGTTTCTCGACGTTTTCCGGCGAACATCTTTCAAGAACCCTCTGTTAAACTCCTAGAGACCAATCGAATCTTCTTTGGACGATCTACAAGTTAGTACAATCAATTTCAACCAATAACCCCGAACAAAGAAACGCCTAAATTCTAATTAAGAACATTCAAACACATAAACCCTATTATTTCAAAAATTAATCCCACTTTTCTACTTGCTATTGAACTCCAAATTCATCATATAATATACTAAAATGACCAGGTCAAAATTATCTACAAGATTCAGCCATCAAATCACACAAATAACATCAAAATCAAAATTCCATATTTTAATCAATAATTATTCAAAATAAAACAAATAAATGGGAACAGGACCTTGATTTTAGCACTGAAATTGATGTTTGATTCTGAAAGAGCTTTTCGAGAGCTTCGATTCGGTATATGGCACGCTTGATTCTGAGTTTGGTTACACTTTCGTTTTTAAATTCGATTCTCAAGAACGCGACGAATTTTCGGGTTTTTCTCTATAGTTTATCTGTTTTAACTGTTTGTTTATGATTATACGAATAAAATAAAATAAAAAGAAGTCTATTTATACTTATGGAATATTAATACCCGTTGGATCGTATTGGATCCAGAAATAAGTTACTTAGTCGCTAAGTAACTGCAAAAATGATCCAATTTGATACCCGTATTGGATAATTATCAAAACCGGGCTTCTTGTAAAATAGTTTATACGAATATAATGTAATAATACCCCGTTTTTCATGAATACGGGTTTTATTGATCTTCCGAAATGACTATTGTATCCAAAATTTTGCACCGGGACTCGTACGGGTCAAACCGTACTCCGGATTGAAAAAGTCAAAACACGAAAAATGTTCAGAATAATTAGATTTGGTTAGGAAGGAGTGTTCCGAAGAGTTTTGGGTTGTAAAAATGCAAAAACGGTTGAAATTGGACGATTCCCGGTTTTATAAAATAGTTTTATATTTATATGGAAAATAATTTATAAATCCGTAAATCATTATAAAATCATATAGCAACTTTACCAGAAAAACACCTAAATTATCTATACTTTATTCTGGACATATTAATATTAACATACTCACATTTCATCACATATAAACATCTAAATATCAATACCAATCATCAGATAATTCATAATGATATAATAATTATTTATTAACAAAAATAATTACACGCTATATCCCGGATATTACAGGAGTACACAAGAACCTGAATGTCAAAGTCATCCAGCAATTCCTGAATCTCCAGCCCCACAAGAACCATTACATCAAAGTTGCAATGAAGGCTTAACTTCTAAAGCAGTGATATTGGTTTTAGATGCTGAAGGAAGGATTCATCCATTACCACCATCTACTAATATCTTATCAGTACCTTCATTGGATGTCTTTCAAGAAGCTGAGTCTTCAGAATCACAAGGTATAAATACTGATTTCACCTTATCAGCATTTATTTTAAATACTAATTTTATCTTATCAACATTTATCTATCATGTTATAAATCCTGTTGGTATGGTTATATCTAGACCTTTATTTAAGGACTACCTCTAGTTGTATGACCACAAACAACCTTTCTTTAGCCACCTCTTATTTCTGTAGGACAATATTATCTGAGCCTTTCATTTGAGAATGAGAGAATTTTTTTAGAGAAAAACAGAATTAAACAGAGACATGATCCTTCCTGTCAAAAGGAGAGGTAGATAAGAGTCGGGATTTAGTAATCCTTGTGAGGAAACTCTAACTATTAAAAGTTATGAGTTGTGTGGTGTGAGGAGTAGTGAGACTATTTTAAAAAATATACAGATGAAGTGTTACTTGTTATATTTTGCAGGTGCACAGAGTACAAAAGAAACAGCTATGAACAACATTATGTAGTCCCTTGGTTAGACTCTAATGTACCAAGTGCTGATAATCTCCTTGCAGGTCTAAGTGCTAATACTTTCCTGCAGTCTATTCACTCTATCAATCCATCACCTGTTATTCTCCATGTTGTTGCTGAAGATGTAGATGCACAACAGTCCATTCATGAAGAACTATTCATAGCATGGTTACCACAGTACTCTTCAGGTACTGAGGTCTTGGAAATAAATACTGAAGCTTCACATCACATGTCTACTATTCTTGAAGATGTGGAGTTAAATGCTGATGACATGGCAGTTTCTGAAGCAGCTGAATCACATACAGCACCAATTTCTGATTTTATATTAAATGCTGAAGCTGGAGATGAAGTTCAGCAGATAATTCAAAAACCAGTTGCTGATGAAGGATCTGTCCATGAGACAATATCTAATGATGGCGAAGAGGTTGATACTTAAATATAAATGTCATTCTAGATCCTGAGGATGATCTAGATCAATTATTCTTCCCTGAAGATATGCCCACCCATGTGAGGCAACAAAAGTTGAAAGAGAGAGATTCCAATAAAAAGCAAGATTTCTTTGATGATGTCTGGAATGTAAAATGGAAGGATGTTGAATATCCTGTATCCAAGAACTATGTTGTCAATCATTTGGAAATAGCTGAAAAGATAATTCAGAATCCTAACATGCTCAATCATCTAAAAGCATCAACTCTTTTGGTTAGATCTTTACATACCGCTCAAGAATCTATTACTTCTCAGATCAATCAAATCAGAGATTCTTTTTCTTGCTACAAAGCTGACTATTAATCAATAAATTCAGAAGCAGATTGCACCTATTGTTGAAGACTGACTCAAATTGAAGTCGATCAGGCTAGATTGGAGGAAAATCAGATGATAATTTCTGGGCAACTTACTGAAGTACAAACTTCAGTGGAGCTGATTCTTTCCCTTCTGCTTGTTGATGATGCCAAAAGGGGGGAGAAAATTGATAAATCTGAATGCAAGCAACTAACATTGAAAAATAATGATTATGAAAATCCTGATGGAGGTAATAAGGGGGGAGAAATGAGCTTGTAAAGAGGAGAGGTGAAGTGCTAGTTGGGACTAGGGGACCATCAAAAACCACTAAAACTCAATCTAGACAAGGTGGAGGAAGTGGGAGGAGTGAAAGGAGAGTACAATCTAAAGAACTGATTGTGACTACTACAACAACTCAACAAACTCTGAAAGTCACAAATGCTGATGATGACCAAGGCATTCTGGAGATAGAAGCTGGTGCAGAAGCAAGTCAGTATCTACAAACTCTAAAAGTAAGAGGCAAGATGACAACTCTTTTCTACAAGGACCCAAAGATTCAAGTATTTGATTCTTAGATGAGTAAAAGAATCTTTGAGAAAGAAAATCCTGGAGTTGACTTCGAATAGCTTAGGCAATTGAAGGAAGAATTCAAATCCATGAGGAAAGTAAATACTGATGCTGCTATCTGTCAATTACCTTATGAAGATAATCCTTCAAGTAGACCAACCAAAGGGGTAGTTATAAGGGAGGTGAGTCAAGCAGATGCTGAAAGACCTCTCAGGTCCCAAGCAATCTTAAATACTGACAGGAGACATAAGGGGAAAGAGAATATGGGAGAGAAGTCCAGGCCAAAGCCTAAAGCTAAAGCTTCTAAGAGGAAATCAGTATATAAAGCATCCAAACCTCAAATACTGGTAGATCCAGTCTATACAGTAGCTCAAGATTTTGATACTGAAAATAGTGTTGAAGAAGAAGAAGTCAGTCAAGCTCATCAAAGAAGAAATATTTATGGAGCTGATTGGGCTGATAAACTGAAATTGACCTCTGACAATGCTCAAGTTAATGAAAAAACAAATGCTGGTGTTCAACAAGTCACAACCTCTGATACTACTCAAATTGTTGATCCTTCAAACCAATTTCAAGCTAAGACAACAAATCCTGATTCTGAGAACATAAATTCTGATATGCCAGAGCTTACTTTTGAAGAGAAAAGGAAGTTGGTATGGGGAAGCAAAAAGCCTGCACCTAGAAGAGATTCCTATGAAATATTAAAGAAGATTTGCAGTGGAAGTTCTCTTTCTAGAAGACCTGGAATCACAAGTGGTCTGGGAAGGTTAGGTGCTGATTCATTTATGGTTGATGCTTTAATTCTAAGGAAGCATGGAAATCTAACAAGAATTAGAGATAATGTGATGCTTGAAGATTTGCAGAAGATTATGTCAATACAAATTGTCATTGATCTAGTTGGAGAAAAGATGATATATTTTATGGAATATGGGAGGAGGTTGAGATTGATAAAAGAGCAGATGAAAGATAAATCATGCAAGGAGTTGGAATCTGTTGCTACAATTCTTAAGGTAACTAACTTTGTAACTTCCAGATGGTCTGCATTTTTGAAGAACTTAATACAGTTGAAGCAGAGAGGGATGACTTACAAGTGAAACTACATTTATAAAGTACATTGATAAAATAGAATATGTTGTTGATATGCCTATTGGAGGAGCCAAAGTAGAAATGAGTCTAGGATATAAAGTCTTCACTTTTAATCTTGATGGAAATATGATTGGATTTCTAGAACTAGATGATCTATCACTTGGAAATTCAAAATTACATAATCTCACGGTAGTCATCTACCAAAATGATGAATCAACAGATGAGCTAAAAGATATGAAACAGCGGATGCAATGGTACTTTGATGTTATGGAAGAAAATCTATTGAGGAAGTTCCTTGAAGAAGCTTGTTGTAAAAGACATGCATGTACTTTAACAAGACAAAGATAATTTGTCAACCCTAAGTAAGTTGTATTGTTATCTTAATTTATATTTTGAACTTGTAACACTTAAAGTCTGTTAAAATGTAAAGGAGAAGACTGGAGTCTTTTTCCTAAAATAATATCAAGCCTAAGGATTCTATCTGGAAGAAGATAAAGAAGATCATGCCTCAGAAGAATTTTGAAGAAGCTTGGAGTTGAATAAATCTGTTTGGAGAAAAATACTCTAAGTCAAGATCTCTACAAGTCACAGATTTAATTTTATAGAGAAGTCATTCGAGAACTCTAGAATGGCTTATCGAGAAGTCATTCAAGTTGTAGAGTGTACCGACGGATGAGGAACATCCATCGAGATAGTAGTTTGGCTAGTTGACGGATGACTGCTGTTAGGCACATCCGTCGGGATACAATCACTACTCGAAGGATGAGCAATATCCACCGGGATAGAAGAAATGAATGAATTCAGAGTGGATAAGTCAGGAAAGCTACTAGAGAACTCAAGAATATATCGACAAGCAAAATTGAAGAACTAAATATTGGAGATATCGACAAGTCATTCCTTCACTAGAGAACTTAGAGTTATCGACAAGTCTACATTCAGTAGAGAACTCTGAGTTATCGATAAGTCAAAGTGAAGGTGTGAAGACTAGAGATTTCGACAAGCTAAAGACCTCTACAAGCCAAACTCAATATGGAGTGTTAGAGATCTCGATAAGCCTATGTACTTATCGAGATGTCAAGTGTTCGATTAATTCAAACTAGAGATCTCGAGGTACAATCTCAAAGTACAGAATTGCAGATCACTTCAATATCCAAGATAAACAATCAACAAACAATCCAATAGTTGGATTGACAAGTCTACAAAAAGCAGCTTGAAGAGTGTACAAGATCAATGGAAAAGATTAATTGACAGAGGAAGATTAAAGTAAACACGGGATGCTAAAGATATGCTAAACCAGAAATAGAAGATGTGCTTTTCTATAAATAGAAATGACAAGTGACAGTTTAGAAAAGCTAATAGCATGTTTATTATCCACTTTGTAAACCTGCAGTTAACTGAGTTATAAAGTTCACACTAGTCCTCTAGTTATAAGTAACAATTTAGATCAAATCTCTTGTATCACTTTCAAGAAGAAGCTGAGCTCTTTAACATTAAAGAGCTTAGAAAGTTTGTAGTAAACCAGTCTTAATTTTAATATAAAATTAAGTGAGTTTTGAGATCTGTGTTCTTTAGTTTTTACAAGTTTAAATTCTACATGAAAATTTTTCTATACAAGATTTAATTTACTTTGTTCAACCATTAACTTTCAAGAAAAGCCTAAAATCAGAAAAACACATTCACCCCCCTCTGTTTGTGATTCATTACCTAAAAAGTGGTATCAGAGAAAAATCTGAAAGTAAACAGATTCAAGATCTTGGGAGAATGAATACACAGAAAATCAGTAGCATCAAAATTCCTACCTTTGACAAAGCTAACTACACACTTTGGAAAAAGAAAATGATGTTGTTTATCAAGATGGCCAATCCACTCTTCATTTAGATCCTCAAGAATGGACCCTTCATTCCTACGGTAAGAGTTGAGGAATCTACAAATGGAGACATGGTCATACCAGCTCATTATGCTCCTAAAGATCCAGCTGAGTATTCTGACCTTGAAAAGGAGAAAGTCTCTCTGAATAGCAGCTTACAATTGATATTGATTGAATCACTTGACAATGTGATGTACAACAATATTGTTAACTGTGATACTGCCAAGCAAATATGTGAGAAGATTGAAATACTCTGTGAAGGAACTGAGGAGGTTAGATCTAATCAAAGAAGGATAATGATTTCACATATGAGGCGTTCATGGCTAAGCCTAAGGAAAGCATTACTGATGTGTTTGAAAGATTCAATAAGCTAATAAATGACTTGCAGCTTCATGAAAAATACTATGAAGCTGAAGAGGTGAATCTAAAGTTCTTGCTTACTCTTCCTGATCATTTGGAACAGAATATCTCAGCAATCAGGGAAGGGAGAGACTTGAGCAGAATAACTCTGGAAGTTCTATATGGAATTTTCAAAACATATGAGCTAGAGATGATTCAAAGGCAATCATTGAGATATGGCCAAGGACATGTTGTAGATGGCTCAAGTGCTTTAATAGTAAATGAAGGCCAAACATCTAATGATGAACCAAGGTCTCATATTCCAGTTGCCTCAACAAGTGAGCAAAGAACAATTGATTCACAGGAACAAGTCATTCTGGAATTGGAAAAGGATGAGTTCTACACTCTTGAAGAACTGGATGAGCTAGATCAGTCTATGGCCTATTTAGCTAGAAAATTCTCTAACATTAGAGTAAAGAAGCCAAGGTACTTCAAAAGTAAAGGACAATCTTTCAACAAAGAAAACAGCTGGAAAGAAAAAGACAAGTACAATTCTGACAGCAAGAGTGGTTACAAAACTGGATCTGTTGACAAATCTAATATAAGGTGCTTCAATTATGATGAACTAGGCCATTTTGCTACATAATGCAGGAAACCTAAGAAGGCAAAAAAAGACAAAGCTTATGTTGAAGTGGAAGCAAAGTATGAAGCTCTTCTGAAAAAGCAACAGAGCAAAGCTTACATTGCGGAGGGAAAAAGTTAGGATGATTCAGATAATGATGAAGATGAGGAAGTTGGAAACTATGCTCTAATGGATTTGGAGCAAGGTGAATCATCCTCATCAAAAGCACAGACACCAACTCTTACCACTATTGATTTAAACGTGAATCAATACAAGGAAACTGTTAAAAAGATGAGCATAAAAATGTTTCACATTTACACAAGCATAGTTGTTGTTAATGAAGAAGTTAGCAGATTAACAAAGATAAATAAGAAGCTCGAGAGTGAGAAGCAAGAAACTAAATTGTTGTTGGTTGAGCTTGAAGCTTTAAAATAAGAAAATGCTTATCTCAAGAACAAGCTCAAGTGTGCAAATGAAATTGAAGTAGTGTTAAGGGAGAAGCTAGAAAAGAATGAAGTAAAGATGAAATCTTTCAGAAATGCATCGGAACTGGTCGCACAGTATCATGAGAAGAATAAGCCATGTGCGAACATTGCTATTGGCCTTGACTATGATAACATGAGTGACAAAAAAAACTGTAGGTGACAAAGGGAAAGCAAAGAAGACTGAGAATGCTCCAACCTTTTTGAAAGAGGTTAATGCACCTATATTCAAAGCATGTGTAGTCAACTTCAGTGAAGAAGAATTGATTATCAAGCAAGAAATTGTTGATGAAGATAAAAAGAAGAAAACTAAAGAATCAGTTCAGTCTTCCAATATTGAAGAGAAGCTCATGAACAAATAAAGTCCCAAGGCTCATGTTCAAGAAACCAAAACTGAAGATGCAAGAAAGAAAAAGAAAAATAGAAATGGGAAAATAGGGATAAACAAAAGCAATTATTTTGCTTATGTTGCAAATGCTCCTAGAAAGAAGTGTGAAAAATGTGGCTCTTCAAATCATCTAACTCACTTTTGTAAAAATGTTGTTAGCAAGCCAGCTGAAGGAACTTGCAAATACAATGAAGCAAATTCAAATGATCCATATTCATTATGTGACAAGTTTGACTACATTCCTTGTAACATGAAGGTAACGAAGAATTGCCACAAACTGAGAGTAGACCTTAAAGAATCAAGGAATGAGTCCATATTAGAAGGAAAATATGCACAACAGTCACTGAATTCTATTTTTTCTAAAACAACTCATTCTACTTCTACTGAACAAGTTACCAAGAAGAAACTACCCAACACTGCTTGGGTTTCCAAACACACTTAAGACTCATTGTGTGCAGGGCAAGTGAAGAAAGTCATCTGGATCATAGACAGTGGATGTTCCAGGCATATGACTGGTAGTAAAGCCCTGTTATCATAGTTTGAGGAGAAAGCTGGCCCATTGGTGACCTTTGGAGACAACAACAAAGGATTCAAAATGGGATATGACAAGATTATTCTGAAAATGTTGTCTTTAAATGATGTAGCACTAGTAGCTGATCATGAAGTGAATCTTTTCAGAATTAGCATATTGTAGACAATGGTCTCAAGTCTTATTCAACAAGAAGAATGCACTGTTATCAGCAAGAAAACTGGTGAAGTTGCTCTGAAAGGAGCAAGGAAAGGAAGCTTGTTTGTTGAAGATTTTGACTCAATAAATAAGGATGGTATTTATTGCTTCTACACTAAGGTATCAGGAGAAATAAATAAGCTATGTCTTAAAAATCTGTCTCACTTGATTTTCAAGAAAATTAACACCTTGTCAAAAAGGATTTGGTAAGAGACATGCCTAACATGGAGCTTGCTCAAGTTGAAGTTTGTGAAGTCTGTCAGACTAAGGAAATGGAGAAACTACTCAACAAGAGAATCATGGAAATGGAAGCTCATCTCATACACCTGAGTTTCATTGCACAACCTCAGGGGGAGAAAGAGGCTCTTCAAAAACTGGAAGGAAGCTCAACTTGGGATTATGGTATCCCAAGGGAATCAGTTTTGGAGCTGTTGGTCTCACGGATACATATTTTGCTAGATGGAGGGCTGACAAAAAGAGTTCTAGTGGAAGGTGTTAATTTTGTCTTTCAAAGACCTTTGGATGAAGCAACTTTCACTAGATTTGTAAGTGAAATTGGATTGCTTAATTCTTCATCCTAAGGCAAGAACTCAGCTAATGTTTTGCAGCAGATTAATCTCCAGTAAATCAAAACTAATTTGATTAAATTAGAAATTAACTGAAATATGAATTATAAATATTTCAGAAATCTCTGTATATTTGTTTTTCAAATTCAATTAACTTGGAATTTTTTAAATTCTAAGTAAACTGCTCAGTTGTTAATTAACATTCTTAATATGTAAAATTAACACAAGGCAGAATTACAATAACCAAAAGAATTTAGAGAACTAAGTTCTCGATAAGTATAAATTGACTTCTCGACAAGTCATTTTAGGACTTCTCGACTGAGTCCTTGATCGGTCAACTCACTGACTTCTCGAGTGACTTCTCGATAGGCTTAAAATGACTTATCGATAAGTCCTTGTAGAGTTCTCTAGTAGTGTTCATTCACAGAGTTCTCTACAAGTACAATTTTTGACTTATCAATAACTCAGAACTGGGATAATTTAAATTGATAAATTATTTTGGTAAAATACTTTTAGAAAATTTATTCTAATTTTGTTTTGAATTTATTCAAATAAAAGTTAGAATCAGTTCAGTCCACTTTTTGGACAAACTGGGTATTTATTTGACATTTCGATATGTCAAGTTTGAGTTCTCTATAAGAGTAATTTAAAATAACTTCTCGACATGTACTTCACTTCTCAAAATGACTTCTCGATAAACAAACTCTAAATATCTATTTTGAGTTCTCGACAAGTCATCTACTTTTACTATAAATACCCAGACTTCTCGATTCATACTCTTACTTACAACTTTCGAGATCTAAAGTGACAGCTTTCAATCCGAAACCGTTTTCTCTCTCGTTTTTCATCTTTTCTCGGAAATTTTTCTTACCCATTCATTCTCATCAATCAATAATGGCCCAAAATGTTGCTAGGTCATCTATCCCAGAGAACGGAACCAACTATCTAGCTTTCACTGATGCAAACCAAGCTCATGATAGTTTCAAGGGGTTTGTGAAGCTGCTGTTTGAATCCTATCTTGCAGGTGCTTTGACTGCAAATCCAGTACTGTATCTAGATGTGCTGCATGAATTCTGGACTACAGTTGTAGTAAGGACTTATGTTAACAACAACTCTCTTTCTATGGTGGTGACATGCCCAATTGGAGGCCAACGAATAGCATTCAATGACCAAGATGTGAATAGAGCTTTGGAGCTGCCAACTGAGAATCTGGTGGAGGTACCAACTCCTGATGAGCTGAATGAGTTCATGGACTTCATCAATTATGGTGGGAGAATCAACTTGTCAAGCTTAAACAGAACCAATCTAAGGAAGGAGTGGTCATTCATCTTTGACTCTGTAGTAAGGGCCTTTACTTGCAGAAAAACAGGATATGACAATATCTCAAGTGTTGTGCAAAAGCTGGTGTATTCAATTGCTGACAACAGAGACCTGAATGTTGGTCTGCTGATCCTGGAAGAACTTGCAACCAGGCTGATTATGCCTCTGACAGCTAGAGGTAAGGAAGTTTTCTTTCCTAGATTTATTATGTCCACTTTAAATAATAAAGTAGCTGACATTCACCTACTGAATGGTATAGATAGTACTAAAATAGGCAACTGTAAGCAAGTGTCCAAAATAATATTTGGCTCACTTACTACAAAGAATAAGGTGAATGTAAGTCTGAAAATCACTCCATTTATGTTGAAGAAATTTAGGACTTATCCTTATCCTATACCTGACATGAGATCTAATGCACAATCTAGTACAACTATGATTCCTGAACCTGTGGAACTACAAACATAGGATCACCAACAGGGATCTTCCCAAGCTTCAACCATTCTTTCACAACCTTTAGAAGCTAGGAAACCAACTACCCCATCTTCTCAAAAAGGTGAGGTCAATAAAAAAAGGAGAAAGGGGATAAACCTAGATGTGGTAACTGAGAGTGGTGAGGAGAGAGCTAAAAGAGAACCATCTCTAGTCAAAAGATCCAAAAGAAGTAAACAAACTGATCTGACCACTTTATCCTCCTCTACATCCTCCCAACAGGATGTAGTTGTAAAAACATCCAGGAGTGAGTCTGCACAGCCTGCACAAGAAGCAATTCAAGTGCATGGTAGAAGAAATAAGAAAGGCACACATTATGAGAGCACATCCCTTGAAGCTCCCTCATCTATTCAGGGGGAGCTGCCAACACTCACAACTGAGCAATAATCTCTTCTATCTAATATTTCTTCTATTCCAATTCCACTTGAATCCATTTCTCAAGTGCACCAAAAATCAAGTGACTTAGCTCAAGAAGCTTTGTTCACCACCCAGACACCTCATTTAGATGGTGAGAGGCTACATACTGGGGTAGACTTTGATGACGCTATCACAAATATGGGGGTTTCATCAGTCTTTACTGAAGACCCCACGGATACCCCTAATGCACCTTCATGTGCAAAACAGTCTTCACAGACTGAAAGGTTTGAGGGTAGTACTCCTGAGGGGGAGCTATCTAAATCCTCTCCAATTCAATTGGAGGTTCCTTATATAGGAACAACTCCCCTCACAACCCTAGCAGAAATTGCCTCTGCAGTTGAAGCTAGGAGTACACTTGCCCATGATCCTATCATAGGGGAGGCAAGCATAGCACATTCAAGTGCCAGTGTGTTGCAATACACACAAGGGTTTGAGGCTGGTGTACATGACAGTAACCCAGTCAAATTCCCTCCAATTCAATTGGAGGTTCCCACTATAAGTGGAGGACAACACACTGTCAAAACCACAGAGCAATCTTTGAGTCAAACTGTGATCTCAGTCACAGGAGTTTCTGATGAACCATCCACGTCTCAACCTCAACAACCTTACATGCTCTCTCAATGGCTACAAGAATCTGCCTCTCAACCAACTTCTGTAGATGATCTACTAGTATAGCAGATATCTGGACTGGCCAATATCTCACAGCATCTTCTGACTTCAAACATGAGCAACCAAGATTATCAAGCCATCATGCTTGCTTAAAATGAAGAGGTTGAGAAGCAAGAGGAGAAAATTGTCAATGATGCTGAGCTAGATGGGAATGTGGATGCATGGCTGTCTGAGGACTTTGCCTTAGAGATGAATCAAGTTCTGGCCAGATTTAGAGAAGAGTATGTTACTATTTTGGGAAGCAATACAAATGACTTGAGTCCAGAAGCTGTCTATGATGCCATTATAGATGTATACAAAGCTTAGTTCAAAGCATTTCATCTGTTTGGTAAAGCTCTTGAAATCAAACTTACTGGTCATGAAGACAGAATCAGGAAACTGAAGAATGAGAAAATGGACATGATCATACCATCTCAAGAGAAGACCTCTTCTAAATTCAACCATTTTTCTGAGCAAATGGCTAGGATGGATCTTGCCTCTATTGAGAAGGAAGTCAAAAACCTCAAACTATCCTTCACCAATCTCCATGAAGTGATCTAGAAACAAATTACTCACTCAAATGAGACCAAGGTCCAGCTGGATCAACTTCACCAGAGCAGATATAAGCCCTCAGCTTTGCTAATAGAAGGGATCAAAGAGGCTATAGAAGAACACTTTGGCACATCTAGTAGCTCTTATCAGCCTGGATCCACTTCAACAAATCTGCAAATTCAGTCTCTACAGGGTCAAGTCACAACATTGCAAGACTCCAACTCCTCTCTCACCGCACAAGTTGAGGCTATGAAATCTCTTGTCAAGAGCCAACAAATAGATATCCAAACTCTGGTGGATTCTCATAAGCATCTTCAAATGCAGAATTCTATAGCTTTAGGAGCCATCATGGGTAAACTCAACATACCACTACTTTCTTTGCCTGAACAAGTAAGGCCTGAAATCCCTACTCCCCTTCTCATGCCTGCCAACAAGACTAAGGGGGAGATAGAGGCTAGGTTGGAACAATCAAGGTCATCTCAACATCAAGTTCAGGGTGCTAGAAAGATAGCTAAAGAAGTTGATCTTGACAAGGAGAGACTTGTTAGGTCTGCTGAAGGACCTAGTTTGAGCAGAGAGTTTGAAGAACTACTCAATGCCTTAAAAGATTCTCTCAACAATAATCACTTCACATATAAAAAGGCCTGGATAAGACAATCAATTTTATAAGAGTGATCAAGTTCAACAAGGACAACTTTCTAGAAGAAAGGATAGTGGTTAATGCAAATGACTCAGGGACAGACAGATGTATGCATGTGTCCCTCAATTTCCTTATCTCCAGAAGGGCATCTGAGTTAGATATCTTTATCAGCAAAGTTAGAGCTATAACTCGTGAAGATACCAAGCTATTAACTACACTGAAAGATGCTCATGTAGCTACCTTTTCTGAAGCATATCTACAACCAAGCAAGGGTATAGCATACATCTGTCCAACCACCAAATAATTCAGATTTTTCAATATCCCAAAATAATGTGTCACGAGCAATGAGAAGCTTATCATGATCCTAGGAACTAGCTTAAAAGCTAAGAAAAACAAGAACCATGATGATATGGAAATGATAAAGCTACTAAGGAGATATCTGGATAATACAGAAGTCAACTTGCCCAAAATTCAGTTTAACAATGATGACTTGGATGATGATGAGCACAAGAAAAGTGATCAGAAGCCTTCTGGCTCAAATCCGAGTCAGTCTAGTAAGCCATCTGGTAGAAAGGGTAAAGAGAAGAAGAAGGAGGATGCCAAGAAAGATGAAGTGAAGAAGAGAAGAGCATGATGATTCAGGAACTCAAACAACCCTAAAAATTCAAATACAACCATCTCAAACCTTAGCTCAACCCACAACATCTTTATAGACAAATTTCCAACTTTTTCTAAAAAATTCCAATCACCTCAAGCCACACAAATCTCAAGAAAATGACAATCCTACCTTTAGCCAAACCTTCACTAAAATTCAAGCTCAAATCTGTTAGGAGAAAGCCTAAGAAAGTCAAGCATGAAAAGGAAGTGAAAGTCACTGAAAGGGCCATCTGTAATTGCTTTAAGGAATCTGACTCTCTACCTCTAAATTGTTGCACCTCAGATGAAGACCATTTCCAACATCCACCTGAGGAAATTGTTAAAATATGGATTGTATCTCTGAGAGAAGTTAGAGTTTTTTTAAGGATGGTACATTCACTCTTCTAGACAAAAAGTTAATGGATTCTTTGACTCCTGCAGAAATTAAGAGAGTGTTAAGTTTGTTAAAAGGCAAGGACACTGTTACAAGGACTTGGAGATCATCTTTGGTTGAATGGTTGATTGAAAGGGAGGAAACAAAGAAAAGAGATAAGGCTGAAGCTGAAGAAAGAAGAAGGAGACATGTTGAAGAAATAGATATGTTTATAAAAAGATCAGAAGAGTTGAAAACAAAAGGAATGAGCAGAATTTCTAAAGATGGTAGATTTCTAAACATCAAAGTTGGTGGATTCTCAAGATTCAGCTTAGAGTACTGGACCACGGTTACCCTAAGACAGCAAGGCAAAAACTTGTGGAAGCTCTAAGTGGAACACTCATCATAGAAGAACTTGAAATTCTTGATCACTTGAAGGATAAATTTAGAGAAAAAGCAGATGTAAAAACTGTCTTTACCTGATTCTTGTAATCATTGAACCTGGTGAATCTTATGTTGTATAAGTTGTAATTCTATCAAGCTTTATGTTTCAATTTTATCTTCCATCAGTTTTTAAACTTGGGGTTAGTCTTGTTAACAAGCATGAATTTGTGTTAAGAAATCTTCTCACAAATAAAACAGTATCAAACCTAAGGATTCTATCTGGAAGAAGATCAAGAAGATCATACCTCAGAAGAATTTTGAAGAAGCTTGGAGTTGAATAAATCTGTTTAGAGAAAAATACTCTAAGTCAAGATCTCTACAAGTCATAGAGTTAATGTTATAGAGAAGTCATTCGAGAACTCCAGAATTGCTTATCGAGAAGTCATTCAAGTTGCAGAGAGTACCGACAGATGAGGAACATCCATCGAGATAGTAGTTTGGCTATCCGCCGGATGACTGTTGTTAGGCACATCCATCGTGATATAATCACTACTCGACGGATGAGCAATATCCACCGGGATAGAAGAAATGAATGAATTCAGAGTGGAGAAGTCAGGAAAGCTACTAGAGAACTCAGGAAGATATCGACAAGCAAAATTAAAGAACTAAAGATTGGAGATATCGACAAGTCATTCCTTCACTAGAGAACTTAGAGCTATCGATAAGTCTACATTCAGTAGAGAACTCTGAGTTATCGATAAGTCAAAGTGAAGATGTGAAGACTAGAGATTTTGACAAGCTGAATACCTCTACAAGACAAACTCAATATGGAGTGCTAGAGATCTCGATAAGCCTATGTACTTATCAAGATGTCAAGTGTTCTATTAATTCAAACTGGAGATCTCGAGGTACAGTCTCAAAGTACAGAATTGCAGATCACTTCAATATCCAAGATAAACAATCAACAAACAATCCAACAGCTGGATTGACAAGTCTACAAAAAGTAGCTTGAAGAGTGTGCAAGATCAATGGAAAAGATTAACTAACAGAGGGAGATTAAAGTAAGCACGGGATGTTAAAGATATGCTAAGCTAGAAATGGAAGATTTGCTTTTCTATAAATAGAAATGACAAGTGACAGTTTAGAAAATCTAATAACATGTTTATTATTCACTGTGTAAACCAGCAGTTAACTGAGTTATAAAGTTAACACTGGTCCTCTAGTTAGAAGTAACAATTTAGATCAAATCTCTTGTATCACTCTCAAGAAGAAGCTGAGCTATTTAACATCAAAGAGCTTAGAAATTTTGTAGCAAAATAGTCTTAATTTTAATATAAAATTAAGTGAGTTTTAAAGATCTGTGTTCTTTTGTTTTTACATGTTTAAATTCTGCATGAACACTTTTCTAAACAAGAATTAATTTACTTTGTTCAACCATTAACTTTCAAGAAAAGCCTAAAATCAGAAAAACACATTCACCCCCCCCCTGTGTGTGATTCATTACCTAACAAAGTTGAAGACTGTGTTAGAGTTCAGAACTGAAGATAAAGTCTGATAATCACTTATTGTAAGAATGTATATGTTTATTTGATTTCTGCATTTAGATAGTTTTTGACATCATCAATCAGAACTTGTACATAATTACATAATGCACAACGTGTGGGAGATTGTTAGAAGAAATTGATGATATTAGTATATAAACTATCAGAGTTTATTATCATTATTTGATATCAGGATTTACTGAAGGTGATGTTATCAGTATCTGTCTATCAGTATTTGATGATCATTATTTGATGATCAGTACTTAGTAATATCAGTAGATATCAAAGAAGGAAAGGGATTGCAGAATTCAAGGCGGTTAAGGACTTTACTTACAGAAGCAATCATACATGGATATGTATTAGAATTCCTTATTGTAATAGAATAGGATTCCTTATTTATTGTGTAACTGTGCACTATATAAGCACATAATAGGTTTACACTATAGGTGTAACAAATTGTTATATTTTCAGATAACCTAGCAACTCTCAAGGATAATTGTTCATCCTTTTGAGAGAGTACTTTTATAACATTTTTTATATGATTAATATAAAAACTGTTGATTCTGTTAAGCTTTATCGAATTATTTACATAAACTGTATTCACCCCCCCCCTCTACAGTTGTATTACGGACCTACCAGAAACACCTCCCTACACTTGAACAAGTCATTATCCTCAATAAATGAGAACATATACATATAAATAATACAAAAAAATAATTATCTAAAAAAATACAAAAATAAAATAAATAAAAATAAATTACAAAGAAACTTAGCAATACTCTCATTGGATTTGTATAAGGCGCTGCTCAAAAGAATATAAAAAATGGTGCCTCCAATTGTCCAAACTTCAGCCCCAATTTAAGTAGATAATTAATTCAGCCCATTATATACCAAAATGCATTATTAGCTCAGTTTGCTCTAAAGTCACATTTGATGCTCAAAGCATCCCACTTCTTGGGTTCAAATCCTAGCGCTAACTGCTGAGGCGCGCTCTGTAATCCTCCTGCACGACCATGCTAAACATGACATGATCATGCCTGACATACGAATCTTAACAGTAGGCACGGGAGAGGAGGGGGGTCCTGGGTACATGCGTATACAATGAAATAGCCAGAGCATTCCAATTAGACTAAGTGACATGCATGAACATGCCATAGTTATAGCATGACCATGCCAAACCCTGAAAAAAAAGCCGAGATATGAAGTCCCATACGCGTTGTAATTTATTCCTCAGCATGAGCATGTTGGTTTGTTGCTTTAGCAGGCCAAATATATAAAAAGAAGTCGATATTGGAGCCATGTATTGCGTGGTCATACTGTTTAGTGAGATGATCATGCCAAACTAACAAAGTATGGTAAATTGTAATCGCATGGATGGCATGGGAATGCTGAGATCGCGTGAATATGCCCAATGGAAGAAAGATGGCAGATTGTGATGAATGAAGCTGTGTGATCATGCTGATCATGCTAAATTCTTTCCTCCCTTCTAATAAAAAAATCTCCGCATAAATCAAATACAAAAATATGCACACAACATTCATGGGGTGCCTCCCAAGAAGTGCCTTCATTTATTATCTTTGGCTAGACAATATACTATCCACTTTGAAGTTGGGTACATCCAAAATATCAACCCCGTCTTTAGCATGTGAAGGTTGTTATGAAAATTACATAGCTTGAAAATCATCCACAAGCTTAGTATAATTTCAGTTGAGCTTGTGTAGCTTGGTGAAAATTACTGCCCTAATCAGAAAATGGTTCATAATACTTCAAGTGAATTGGTAAAGGTTTCCACTCCAATTTCTGTGAATCTTGAAAGAGAGGATCCAATGTTAATTCATTCACAACTTCTGAGCTACCTTTAAAAGCGAAGTCTTTATCAAGATCAAATTTGAGAATATATGGATGAGCTTGTTCCTTTACATAACTGTAAATGGCATAAAACTTTGTTCCATTCCCACAAACTCATTCCCTAACAAATCATTTCCATGATCTTCAAAAATTACATCTTCTAACTCTTCTTTCACAATCTTAAGATCATATTACGCAACATTATCTCTTGTGCTCTCCAAGAAACATATTTATGCATTCACGTTGTCTTTATTCTTCACCTTATCCACTTTGATTTGTACAAACCTAGATGGAAAAGGGACATAATTGAATCGACTATCAATACCAATTGGATAAGAAAGAGTAAGAGACTTATCTTTAACTTTTGTTGTAACCACTTCCTCATTATCATCATGCAGAAGATCAGATTCTTCTATGGGCATATCAAGTATGTCAATAGCTTATGAATTCAGACTTATTTCACCTAATGGGTTGTTGGTTGTAATTACATTCACCTACTCAAACTTTTATTGTGGTTCCGTAGTTGCATAAAACTCACACTTCTGATTCATCTTCATAACCACGTCTCTAAGTTGCTTTTGTATTTTCTTGATGTCCTTAAAATCTTCAGTACACACTACTAGATTTTTGTCCTTAGACATCGATTGCTCAGAAAACCGATGTTAAAGTTCTTTTAGACATCGGTTATTTTTAAAAAGATATTGTTGCGTGTATTAGACATCGGTCCATAAAATAACCGTTATCGATAGCAATTTTAAAAAAATGAAAAATGTGAATTAGACATCGATTTATAGAATAACCGTTGTCAAATTTTTTTAGACATCGATTTGAAACTACAATCATTGTTAATGATTAATTTCAAAAAATTAAAAAAACACGCGTATACTACCCCCCATTTTTTTCAAATATTTTCCCCTTTAATAACAAAAATAATTCCCATGTTCATCTTCCAATTATTTCCCCAGCATTCTCTCTCAGCTCTCTTCCTCTCACATATCTCTCTCTTTCTCGTTCTCTCTCATATGTCTCTCTCTCTCTCTTTCCCTCTTTCTTGTTTTCTCTCTTCTCTCTATCTGTCCGACCATACTTCCATAGTTAAAACCCTAATTTATATCATCATCTCACATTTCTAGTAATTAGGGTTCCAATTAAACCTTGGAAGTAATTAGGGTTCTAATTAAACCCCAAATTGTAGATCTTCAATTAATCAAACTCCTGTTGTGAGAAACCCTAATTTCTCGACCCGGCTTAGATTAGTTTATTCAATTGGGTTTTGTTTCATTATCAAGATCATTTTTTTGTGTTCTTACTTATTATTAATTTCTTTTACAGGTTTTAAAACATTAGTACCCATCTCAAATCTTCTAGACTCAGGGTATTTTCTTGTTTTTTGAAGCAAATATCTCGTGAGTTACTCTTGTTGTTTGTGAATCTCTATGTTTATAAAGATTTAAAAGGGTTTTAATTCTCTTGTTTAATTACAAGTCTTGTTTATGTCATTTTTGTTCTCGACACATGCGATTATGCATCTTTGTTTTTGTTAATATTAATATTTTTAATATTAATATTTTTTTGTTTATTTTTGCTTTATTAGATGTTTTTATTCAATGATTATGAGTTTGTTTATTGCTCTATTTTTCGAGGTTTTATAAGTTGGGGAAAGCCCCTCTATTTAATCATTATGAGTTTATTATTGTTTTTAATCTGGGTTCTAAAAGCAGTGGAAAACCCTTTTATTAATACTGAAATTTAAAATTTTTCAATGTGAGTTGATAAATTGTAGTGCATACATGATGGAAAGATACACAAATGGAACTATCAATCTCAGGAAAGAGGTGAATTTATTATGGTAGCTACCAAGAGTTTATGCCAAATATAAAATTTATGCATTCCATGTATTGGGTATAATCACTTGCTTTTACATTTATCAGTTGGATCTATTTATAAGGCTTGCTGTTTATTTAACTATATGAATGTGTATATTTTTCTATATTTATGTAATTAATTTATTTAGTTCAATCTGAATATCTATGTAGAGCATCGTCTATGCATCTCATGTTGGATAGATTTCCTTGATTGTAGCTACATATAATTATAAATTGGCTTTTGATTGAACAAATTGTTTGGTTTTTTCTCATTAATACTCTTATATAGTTATTAAAATGGCTTTTAAATCGGTTTTCCCTGCCTTGCATAATAAGATTATGGAAACCCTTGGAATGAATGAGGATCTTTTTGCTATGTTGTTAATGGGTTATCATGATTTTCTAAGGAAGAATTATATATATATATATATATATATATATATATCTCATTTGTAAGTATATTATTCATCATATATACGAGTTTCAATATATAGATATTTCATGTGCATATTTTTACCTCCCTGATTCAGTTTTGTGAATTTAATTATGTAGCCTTGTGGTTGCTTTTTTAGAACTTATCATAGCCAGCAAATCCTAACCGTTTTTTGTGATTCTTTCTTTTTCTTTGATGAGTATAAATCTTGGGGGGGATTTGCCTAGTTGCTCTTGTGAAAGTTCTAAGTTGTATCACTCGTGATTTTATTTCTATATAACTGTTTAGTAAAATTAAAAAATGTTGATTTTATAATAGTCAATAGGCTCAGTAGCACAGATTAGCAGTGTTAGTCCCTAACAATACAGCAAGAATTACGAAAGGGGGTTGAATGTAATTCTAGTAAACTTTTTCTGAACTATAAAATGTTTAAACTCAAACTATATATATAAGTGTTTTGATTTGCAAGGTGCGGAATCACAAGTTAAATAAATCAAAAACACAAAGTAATAAAAACACAAGTCTTTAAAACTTTCTGGTGGATTTGAAAGTATCCACCATATATATATATATATATATATATATATATATATATATATATATATATATATATCGAATTAAGAACTCTGTGAAGAATAAATTGTTTCACAGCTGCTTTACAAGTGAACAAACAAACTACAGAGAAATTCTTAATAGTTACAGCTTTTTCTATTTCTCTTCTAAAAGTGTTTGCTTAGTTGTTTGTTCTACTAGCTACACTTGGTTTATATATCACCAAGTTTATATGGTAATAAGATAGGATAATAAAACAAAACTATGAAGTCAAACTCCATGCTGCTTCACTACTCTATTCCAACATCTTTGAAAATCTTCTTATCTTGCATGGAAATGGTAATGTTTCTTTGTTCTTCATTTCCTGTTAATTAGGCTTCCACATTCCTTTTGCAAACTCCCAATGCATGTGACTGTGTTGTCACTGTCAACAGATGTTTGAATTGATCATCCGTCGAGTACATGCTTGTCATCCGTCGGGTTGCCTTGTTGATCATCCGTCAGGTAGCTTTGTTGATCATCTGTCGGGTAGCTATTTGACACTTGACTTCATTTCACTTATGCAGAATTATAAGACATCTTATATTTACAATTAATCAAACTATTCTGCATATATAATTAAAGTCAACATGACTTATATGCTACTACAGCATCTATACAAAGATGTTTGCAGAAATGTGCTGCATGACTTATTGTTACATAAGCTACTCACCCGATGGATATCAATTAGTCATCCGTTGGGACTTTAATTGAATCATCCGTCGGGACTATAATTGATCATCCGTCGGGCGCTATATTTTTCACTAAGTTAAATATATTAAGGTGTTTTGTTAATGTAATCATCAAGTTCATAACATATTCCCAACTAGCAGCCAAGAGCATCTTATATAATCACACACATAATTTTTTTTTTCATTTTTTTGCTGAATCTAGTTTTTAGTATCTAGAGTAGAAAATATTAAATCTTTATAAGTTTGTTGCTTCCATGTTCAATTTTTCTGATTACAATATATAATATTGATTAGAGTTGATTAAAAAAGTTTATTTTTTTGATTTGGCAGCTCTCATCTTCAGTGGTTAGTGCTTGAGAATTGAAAACATTGGCGATAATTTGATAAAGCTTGCATCGAGGTATTATTATGTCAATTTATCATTATGTTGATGTTGTTTAAAAAGTTAGAGCTCTTGGGTGCCCAACACATCAAGGTGCAACTTCAGTCAAATACATAAATTGTATTTTGTATAAACTAGAAGAATTAGCTTTTGACTGCTCACTTTCTTAGTCTATAATTATACTTAGAGTTGTTGTTTTATAAATGAGATTACTGGGGTGGGGAGATTTAATGTGATATGTAATTCTAGTTGATCTTTTTTCCTTTTCAAAACCGTAGAACATACGCGTCGAGCACAAAAATAAACAAGAATGCATGCGACAATCTTTAAAACTAGTTACTGAACATGCTTGAAATATAAAAATGTTTGTTAAGTTTATTGAAAGTTTTATAGCATATGATGTGTACTTCTTTTTACATCTTTAACTAAACACTTGCATTTGAACGTAGCAGGTCGGAACTGGAAATATTAATGTGACTCAGAATACCATACTATAGTGAGGGGATCTTTTATTGGTTATACTATAATTGTAAGTTGCTTAAAAATTTGTGTGTTACATGTTCATGATATGATTTAGTTTGTTTAGGTTTTGCCCTATAATGATCGTTTTTCCTGATTAAAAATTGCGTCTATAAGAGTAAAGTAATGGTATAGTAACTCAAAAAGAGGCATTACCTGGTTAGCTAATACACCCCTACCCTTAGGGTCATTGATCCCTTATTATGGTCCTCAGGACTTTGCCCTAGATTATATACAGCAAACAGTTATAATCAAACTCTTTGAGTAAAATCCTGGATATATTTTTCTATATCGATAGATAAAGAAGACGCACACAACAAACAGTAGAAAAATATGCCCAAGTAGTCTGCATGCTCATAGGTTAAGTGTTTAAATGAGTTTTTTTTTTAATTTACTACTGTGTTGAAATTCTGTCTAACAAACCGGAGATCAGGAGCCTTTGTGCTCTTGCCTTGAGGGTCACCAATAGTAGAAGGTTTATACAGGTTCTCGAGCTCTTTAGTGGTCTCAGCCTTTGGCGGGCTCTTCACCTTTTCAGCTAGAAAAACTTGATGCATGTTGAGGTCACCATCTAATCCTGAAACCTCTGATGTAGCAAATATAACTTTGAGTCGGTAGTTTATAAGAGCTGGCATTAAATGGCTATTTTTTTCTAAGGTACAAAAAAGCAGTTGTAGCATGAGAGGACTTAACAAACACTACCTGGGCTGTTCCGGGGCATCATGATAAAACTTTTGCTTCAGAATTCTATAATGGCCTAAAAATGTATAATGGATGTCAGGTCTTCTGGACTAAATTTTAAGAGGATGGCAGTACCCAAAACTTCTCCATTTGTCTGTGCCCCACTGCTACTGATATTAATATCCAGTAATCCAGCATTAGTATTTTTTTCTCTTTCTCTAGGGTATAACTTAGAAGGAATGCATACCATATTAGATAGATAGGTTACAGTAGTATTTACATTCAAGCCCAGTATGGCAGAAGTAACACTGGCAGCTTTTTGATTTCTCTTTCATTTCTTCAACTTAGGAATATTAGAAGGAGAGAGCATGCACGTCTGCTATATTTTTCCAGGTGGATACTAAGCTCTCTGAGGGACATATGTTCTTTTATTCCTTTTACTTCACTATTCTCTTTTCTGTAGGTATTTAGTTTGATCATTGGAGGATTCTCTAGAAAATTTAAAGCAGAATTAGTGACATTATGTCAGTTGTTTTTTTCCCTTCCAAAAATAATTTAGATTTGCAAGGATGTTAAACTTTTTATTTTATCTAGCTGATGATGTATTTAGTACTCTGAATATTAGCATGGACTTGCTAGACTGATGTTCCTTCTTTTAATTGCAGTGGTAGAGCAGCCATGTTCCTGTGTTGTTTAATTATTAATTTTAAATTATGTGATAATTTAAGTGTTTAATCATATAAGGCATCTCTGCTAGTTTTCGCGGACATTAGTAACTTATATGTTTCCTTCTTTTGTTTGTCTTATTAGGTTTTAAGGATCTTGAGATTGGATGGGGTGAAAAGGTTAAAAGTTATTGTCATTGGTCAAAAACATAAAGAACAAGAAGACTATCCAGCATCAAAGGGGATGACTTGAGTACTAGGAATATGGTTAATTTTACACATTGAGATTAGTTGTACTTATCGCGGGAATAGTTTGTTTAGAATGTTAGACGTATTTGAGATTAGTTGTACACTTTGAGAATTTGTTGATCTTGAATTCAATTGGGTAATAATATATAAGTATTGGTTGAGTTTTGAGAATTAAGTTTTTCAGTATCGTGGTTAATGCATTGTCTAATATTCTATATTAATATAGGGATATTAGCACATATAAAAGGGCAATAACATCAATTTTAGAATAAATAACCAATGTCTATTTTTGAAATTAACATTGGTTATATTAAAGAAAACGATGTTAAAATAGATTTTTAACAACAGTTACATATAAATAATCGATATCTAATCTGACATTTGACATCATATTATATAAAACTCGATGACAATTAAAGTAACAGACATCGGTTTTTAAGCTAGAATTGATGTTAATTGCTATACATAAGTTGTGTGTTATAGGTTTAAACATGCCTAATCGTCCTAATATTATAATTCTGAACTTGAAAATACTCAATTATACAACAAAAATATGAATTAGATAGCAGAAGTTTTCCAGAACCATTGTAAAAGTTTGTCTTAGACATCGGGTAAAAATCGATGTCTGTAAAAAAATATATTTAATATCAATCACGAAGACATCAGTCTTTTTGAACATAGACATCAGTTTTTAATCGATGTATAATGTGTTTTTTATAGTAGTGACACTGCTTCTGCATCTCTAATTGTCCTTCAGCTAGCCTTGCCAATAATTTCTCAGTATTACTTTCACTAGATGACTCGTGATGGACAGGTTCACTTTGTTGAAAACTAGAATAATAAGAAGTATCATGCAGCTGAAATCGATTTAGATTGTGATCACCATGCCTCAAGTTAAGATGACCTCCCCATCTTGGATTGTAAGAATCTAAGAATGGATTTTCTTATTGATACCCATACCCGGTGACATTAACATGCTCATAACAAGGTACAATCAAGTGTAGACACGAGTTATCAGAATGGCCAGGAGCTGCATAAATACCACATACTTGAGCTCGTGGTGTTATTTCACTTATAAATAATGCACTCATCCTCTTTAAATTTTGCTCTATTTTTATGAACCTTTCATCAGATTCAACCTGCAGAATTGATTCTGAATTTGGATGAGTCCCATATTACATCTCATTAGCAGCCGTGTTGGCAATTAACTGTTCAGCAGCATTATGCGTCAGATCCACAAAAACACCTCGGGTAGCAGAATTAACCAGTCTTTTCTCACCATCAAGAATACCTTGGTAGAAAAAGTATAGTAAACTCCCTTTTATGAAACCATATTGAGGGAACCTCTATTGCAATTTCTGAAATCTAGCATAGTAGCATACGTTTTAGTTGCAGATTATTGTTATCCAGTTATTATACTTTTCATGCTCATCACTCTAGATGCTGGATAAAACTTCTGCAAAAATTCTTTTTCCAGCTTTTCCTAAGAAGTAATGTATCCCATAGGAAGATCTTCGAACCAATCCAAAGCTGCTCCATCCAAAGAAAATGAAAAAGCTTTCATCTTTAAAATTTCAGGATCCACCATATTAGGTCCCATACATTCAACAACAGTCACAAATCTAGAAAGATGTTGATTTGGCTCTTCAGTTGGAAGATAATGAAAAACAAGGAATCTTGAAAGAAGAATTTTCTTGAGCTCAAAGGTACTACTCTTCCCTTTAGCTGGGCAAGGATATATCATACAAGAATGCCCAATACCAGAAATCGAGACTGCAACAGCATCACAAAGTGTTGTAATTTATGCCATGTCAGTTACTCAAAATTCCACATATACTTGAAACACAACAAGCAATAGGAGGTGAAAAGATGGAAAAGAAAAAGAAAAAAAATTATGTACGAAAAACAAAACAAAAGAAAAGCAAATTTCAATCCCCGGTGGCGCGGTGCAAAAATTGATGTGACTCAACTTAAACCCCTTTTGTGTTGTTTGTAATTTAGAATAAGTTGGGTATCATTTTATGCTAAGAATCAAGGGCTTACTTCTCTTTTATTTCGCTAATATTATGAAGAATGAATTTGGTTTTAAGTTGTCTTACAACTAAATTAACTAATGAGCAAGGAAAAGTTTTATTTGTAAGGAATTAAATAAACATGTTGGAAAGCTTGTAGATCCACCCTAAACTCGTGACACAATTCTAAAATTCGTCATATATATTCCGAAAGATACCTATAGAGAACCTTCCTTGACCCCATAAAAACAAGTTTTGTTATTCGTATTGTAACGACTGGGAATTTCGCGACGTGATTAAGAGAATAAAGTATGATTCTGTGGTGTAATTATAATTTAAGTGACTTAATAAAGGGATTAAATGATTTTGTCGGTTAATTGTCCTTATTGTATATTAGTAATTGGGAACGTAAAATGACGCGTTCCAGTTTGTTGAGTCAGCTTAGGAGATAAGCTATGTTATCGGGCCGTCAGGTAGAACGGAACCCGTCTTAAAAAGGGATTAAAGTGTTTAAATGTGAACTATGTGTTGTTATGAGAAATGGAATGTTTAAGTAAGTATTATATTCTAGTGACGTGTCAGTGGGTATAAATAATTGATTGTGAAGTGTAATCGAAATGCTTAGCGTCGGGACGTCAAGCAGAACGCGACCCAATACGCGAAAAGGGGAATAATAATAAAAAGGAAAATTTGTGATCGAGTATGAGTAGTGATACGTGAATATGTGCTATTGCTTGGAAATATGCTTGGTTATATGCTTTGCTGATTTTTAAATGATTTTAAAGAATTTATTTGATTAAAATAAGGTTTACTGGACCTTTAAATATTTTTATAAAATTACCCGAGTATGTTCAAGGTGTGAAAGTTATTTTATTATCTTCAAAATAGTCCAAGATACTTTATAAAAATGATAGATGGATTTATTTTGTGATCGGTGTATTTTAAAATGATTTTATCGAGTTATAATTTAATTTTGAACACAATCTTGTAAAACCCGTAATAAATCAACCGTTCGCTCAAAAAATATTTTTAAAATATGGCTAAAAAGATAAATTTGAGATCTACGCTCTAAAATTATTATTTGCTTTATTACCATCTTTTCTGAGAGAGTTACTTCTTGTTTAAATTCATTTTTAGATTGAAAATAAGAGAAAAGAGAAAAAAAAATAAAGTATGGTACAATGACCATGTTGCCCTTGCCAAACTAATATATATACTTCCTTCCCCCCCCCTTTTCTTTTTCTTTCACCCGGACTCACTCTCTCTCTTCTCTCACTTTCTCTCATCTCTCTCTTTTCTCTCTCAACTCTCGAAGCTCTCTCTCTCTTCTCTTCTCTCGGTACAACCCTCTTCTCTCATTGATTTCTATGGATTCATCCATAAAATTCATGCTTATTCCATATATATACTTTAAATCATATGCATGTATGTATTTTTGCTTGCATGCGAGTGTGTATGTGTGTGCTTAGGTTCAGTTTTAGCCGAAGGGCCGAGTATTGCTTTATAAACTCGAGATGATGTGATCTTTGTGAAGATAGAGTCTTGCATGCATGTGTTGCTGTATTTTTGAAAGTTAATCGGAGGTTTCAAGGTTGGAAACCCCCGAATGGGAGCATCACCGTGAAACCACCGCCACCGGTGATGAACTCCGGTGAACCGGTGGTGAGTAATGATGTAATAACTGAGCTCTCGTGTTCATAAACCTATTTTCGATGTTTGCATGTGGTGTTTTATTTAAAAACTGAATGGGATTTGTGATTTCAAAATTTATTGAGTTGATTTTGTTGATTTGAATGGTTGTGGATGTTTCTTCTAGGATAATGTTGAGATATTAGAATAGTTAATGGTTTAAGGAATTGGAATGATGATTGCATGTAATGATTTCCTAAAAACCGAATGGGCTTTTGATTTTGAGAGGATCAAATTGATTTTTAGTGATGAAAATGACTTGTTGATGTTTATCCTTATAAATTATTGGATAATTAGAGTGCTTGGTAGTTCAAATACTTAAATGGATGCATGCATGATATGATTCTTAAAAATTGCGAATGTACTTGATTGTTCTTAAGGAATTAAGTTGAATTATGTGTTTAAATGGACTGTATATGTAATTTCGACTTAGTTTTGGACGAAATGGAAAATGCATGTCAAGATATAGCTTTGCATGTAATTATTTAGGTTAAAGATGATTTAAAAGAATGAGTGGTGACTTGATCTAAAGTTTATATACAATTTTAGTGCTTATAAGTTATTGTTTGATTCTTGGGTTGTGTTTTGTGATTGTAGCCGAATGGAGTATAGGTATAAAAGTGATTGATTTGATTCTGATACCTTGCCAAGTGATTGCATGTGAGAATTCTAAGAGTTATATGATATATATTTGTTTGTTTTGGTTGGAATTAAATGATGTAAAAGGAAGGATTGAGTCATCTTGATGTGAGGTTATATAATTGACATGATAACTAAAATATAGAGTTTGAAATACAAGGATTATATGCTATGTGTCATATTTGCATCGCAATATGTGATTCGATGTCTATTTGGTTAAAGTATGCGGGTTTTGGTATAAACATACTGTGTGTTTATAATTGAGTATATATATGTACTCCTAGGGTTTCTCAATAAGGGTTAATTGTTAAGCGTTCTGGGAACGTCGAGTGAGAATCTAATTAGGGTTTTGATTGTTGTATTGTAGATTCGGAGCGTGAAGGCATTCGGGCTAGGAAAGGGAAAAGTGTACTAGGTGGCAGTAGTTCAACCTCTGTGAAACAGGAAAGTGAATTCAGGTAAGTAACTCTGCCTACTTGTGTAAATTGTTATAGAGAGGATATTGTTCATGCCATGATAGAGTATTGAACTTTTATAGCGCTTGTACACCTGTTATTGATTCTTGAGATACCCTATCATTGTCCTTGTGAACCTGTTATTGATAAGATTATTGTTCAAACCTTATAATAACCCTTTTTTATTCTTATCCTGGTCACCTGTTAATACCTTGAATTGTTGTAAACCCTATAAGAACCTTTATGGACCCCCTTGCGTAATAATCCTTCATCCTTTTGTAATTATATCCATAATGATCCTTGAAACTGTTTTGATTCCCTAACTTGTATACCTTGTGATCATTTGATCAAGATCCCTAGCATTGAACTTTGCTTATCTTTGATTCATTCACTTTCTTTAAATTCTTGAAATTGAAATTAAGAATGAGTTTCGACTTGAAAGAATCTGAATGATTTCATATTCTCGGTAATAATAAAATAAATTTAGTAAAACCTTTCTTTTCCAACACGAGGTTTTCCAAACGAATTCCTGATGGATTGGATTTGAGACGTAAGAGACTAGTGGGACTAGTCCAGTCATATAAGTGGCTAGCGGGGCTAGTCTGGTTTAAGGCTGAAATTATGCCACAGGTACCTTAAAGACCAGATGGAGGTCGGTACGGGTTGATCGCCCGTATTATTATGAATTGAAAGTTAAAATAGTCCAATCAAGGGTTCCATATCAGTTAAAGAGGAATTGAATTCCTTATTCAGTAATTGATTCTTTGAAAATTTAATGGCTTATAATGTTCTGAAAAAAGAGTTGATTGTGATATTGATTAGCATACAGTTTGTGAATCCTGATTCTTATATTATTATCAATCATATAATTGATTCCGATAGTTGAATAGATTCTTGCTTTCCATTTGAAAGATCAATTGAGATCCTGTTAATGATTTGTGATGAATGTCGGCTTTCACCCTATCTTGAGCTTTGATTCCTGAAAGCCCAAAGCCTTTCTTCATAACCCTTTCAAAGCCCAAAGACAGAAATATGCCACCTAGAAATGTTAAAGTAGAATGCCTTGAAAACAGTAATGGTATATTATGGATATTGTATCGTAGAACTGTCAAATAGTTACTTGCTGAGTTTTATACTTATATGTCTTGCTTTGATCTAACCATGGTAGTTAAGTAAGAGGATGGCCAGACTTAGGTGCACTACTCGTAAGAGCGTACTTGGTGGTCCCTACCGTGTTGTAGGCTTCCAGATGCCAGAGCAGGTAGTACAGATTATGTGTGAGCAAGCGCTTAGTCGGAAAGATGTAAAGTTACAATGGGTTATCTGTCGGTTTCAAGTGAATCGATTATGTAAATTTGGTTTTATTTTGGGTTGTAAATTATATATTATGGTTTGTAGTTGTAATCTTATCTCAAACTTTATCCTGTTTGATCCTGTTAGTAGTTAATCGGGGTTTATGCATATTTTATGATAGTTTATAATTGTGTGGGTCCTCATTTACTAACCCCGAGATTGAGGGCGTCCCACGTATAACCCCATGACCATATAGAAAGGTTAAAACGAATTACATACCTATACAACTAATTCCATGACTATGTAGAAAGATTTATTGACTTTACAGAGATAACAATCACAAAACATATTTGGATGACCACATACCATAATTAATTCATGCATCTCTATAAGCATTGACGTATATATAGGCACAATCAAGGACACATCTCAGAAAATTAAAACTGCTAAATTGTCATAAAGTTTAGGGTTTCAAAATAGCTATCCAACAATAATACTCTAGCTAACCATAATTATAATAAAATTTACAAAGTTCATGAGGAGATTAGAATACAATACAAACTGTAGAGAACGAAGAATTATCCTTATGTCGTTGATGTTAAAATCTCCAAGCATAAAGTCCTTCTTCTTCTCTTCTTGGCTTCTCCACTTGGTGGCTATGGATATGTATCTCTAATAATATAAACCTAATATATAAAAAGTATTTTTAATATTTCTAGGAATAAACAAGAGTTTTCCAAACCAAAAAGGTTTCTAAGGTCAAAATTTGTAGTTGACATTTTTCTCAGCTGTTACTGGGTTGATTTAACTGAATTTTGAATCCGGACCATTCTATAATGAAATGAATCTCGTTATCTTCGCGTGGGTTGTTCAATACCCAAATCCAATATATATAACTCAAGATATAACCCAAAAAATGAGTCTCGCGCAAACAGTCCAACCAATCCGAATTTTCTTCTAATTTAGCTCCAATTCTTTCCAATTTAGAATTCCTTGCTTCCTAGAATAAAATATTAGAAACTTATTAATAAAGGTCCAATTAAATGCAAAATATAATCAATATGAGAACAAAAATCATCTAAAATATATATTATATCATCGACCAGAACTGCGAATTCATTCAAAATTTTATCACTAGATCAAGACCCCCGCTTACAATCAATAAGCGAAAAACAAATCTCTCACCGAGAAGAGAAAATAACCTGAAAATAAAAGCCAAAAATCAAAATAAAAATAAACCGAAACAAATGAAAATTCAAAAAACTTAGATCTGACAGTCGGAACCATGAGATAGGCAGGAGATTAAATCTCGAATCCAATAAGTCCCGTTCGAATAGAGTAAAAAAGCCAACCAAAAGTCCGATAATGTAGATCTAGAAAAGTAAACCAAACCTAATCAAAAGGATAAAAATTATTCCCTTAAGAGAAAGATTATTCAAGTAAACAAATTAAATAAAATAAGTAAACGGATCTGAAACTTTTCACTGTATACGCTGAAAATCCCGTCGACAATAGTGTTTAAGAAAAACGCGGCGCTAAAAGAAAAAGAGAAAGCTGAAGAACGTAAGGTTTTCAACAACAGTTTCTAGTTAAATAAAAGGCTTGATTAAAACCAATATTAAGAAGAATAAATTCTCCTAATATTAATACACTAAATTTTGGGATTCATCATTGCAAATTTTCAGTCCCTCTTACTTGTTTGTGGTACCTCATTCGACGAATTATCTTTGTAAATTTTTTAATTTTCTATTACATTTTTAGGTGAATACAATTCAAACAAATATAACCCATACAGTGAAAAAATTAATTCAAATTCAAATATTTACCAATTTATTTAAATTTAGTTTTTTTTAAAAAAAATCATTAATTCCAATTATAACAGCATATTGTATGACTAAAATAAAATGTTGTTCAAAGAACAAGCTTTCCTGTATTAACCACATCACTATAAAATTGAGTTGATGTAAATTGACATAGGGAGGGCGGATTTATGTACTTCACGCAATGTTGATTATTTGTTATCATAAAATATGAATTACTTTATTGAAGTAATAAAGTTTGTAGTAGATGGGGCCACATATAAGCTTTAACTAGCGTAAAAGCCCGTGCGAGGCACGGGGCTGTATTTATATCGAAATATTATCTCGAACGAATTTTTTTCTATAAGAAATTAATTTTTGAATAGAGTAAATGATTATTTTAACTCTATTTTGTATTCATACATCAATTACGTTAAAATGAATAATATATTTTTATAAATTTAATTACATTTCATAAAAATTTAAATAAATAAATATATAATGAAAATGAGATGACATAAAGGTCATCACTGTATTTTCTTATTTTTTTTCCTTTTCGAACACATAGACAACTTAAGTGGTGAAAACTTATTTTTATCCTAAAGTTCGATTCTCGCTCACCCCCTATAATATTGATATTAGATACTTAGTTTAAGGTAGATAAACCTAATTACTAAAAAAATTTAAAACTATACTAATATAACAAAAATACTTGTAGTTATTTATAGGGATATGCATTGGGTCATTTCAGGATCAGGAAGTACTATTTGATCCCCAAACCCACCCTACACCCCGAACGGAGATTCTATGCCTTTCCAGTTGATAAGTGAATTTTATATCCACTTGGAATGCTTCATTATAAGCTTAAATTGGTGTTTTGGACTCAAGTTGTTGGTATTTTGATGTATTTTTGTATTATTACATTTCAGGTATCAATTATATGAAGAAATGAGCTTTTAAAGGAATATGATGAACAGTGATCAGATTTGGAAGCCTTGTCAAGTTGTAGAGAATCTCGTTAGCTTCATGTGGGCAGTTGAATCGCCTAATTCTAACGAGTAGAACTCAAGTTATGGTCAAAACAAGATTCATTAGAACTTTTTCCAGACAGGCTCCAGGCGCCCGCCTGGGATGTGGGGCGGCCGCTTGGGAGCTGAGGCGCCCGCTTGGAGAGCTGAGGCGGCCGCCTGAGGCGTGGCTAGTCGCTGATTTCGCTGAAAAAGCCTTTTTTGAGTGAAATTTGACGATTTTAAGGGTCCAGGTCCACTAGGGGCGTATATATACTTAATAAAAAGGGTTTTCATCATTCGGGAAGATTAGGATACCAAGGAGAAGACCTAGAAGCACAGAACAACTCCGAAAAAGAAGATCTTATTTTCAACTTGTGATTCTTTGAATTAGTTGTAACTTTGGATGCTCGTTTTTGTTCTTGTTGAACCTAGATCTCGTTTATTCGTACTTTAATTATTATTCAGTTTATTAAGACCTTGTTTATACCATGCTTTTATTGGAACCCATGGTGATGATGAGTTCGATTATGAACTAATCGTTGTCATGGGATTCTAGCAGATTTACTTATGGATTTCTATAATTAATTGTTTCGATATCTTGGTGTGTGGTGATTGATTGATATCCTAGTATTGGTTGTGCTTATTCGTCTTATGTGCGTAGCTAACATATAAGATAGTGTGTTAATCTCTATTGAAGCGACAGTGAATATAGAGGTTTAGAACTTGCCATGCTAGCATAGGTTCATGTATTGTATGCATGATTAGTCTGTAACTCTAACCGTTTTACTTGCCTTGTGTAATCATGATAGATAACTTGTGCTTAAACCGTTATGTTTTCAAATTCTATAGACATATAGGGTCTCAATATAATTGGTGTTTATTCAGCTTCTATCCCTTTTGTGGATGTCTGGTAGAATGGTGCTCGTGCAACGAAAGTTGGTGTTTATCAGTTTCGTGTTCTCTGATTAGTGTCATCACCATCACATGCTAAGGTTAAGAACAATGACTTTGAGTGAAGTATTTAATGAAGTTAGAATCCCATGTTTGTGATATATAGTAATTCGACCTCAATTCTCTTAGTTAATGTTATTTAGTATAATCTCTTAGTTTAATAAAACCACAATTTGTTATTTGTCTTAGCATTGAGCGATAACCATACATTGTTGCATAGGTGCATAAATTGAACTTAACCTAAACTAGTCTCTGTGGGAACGAATCTGATTTATATCTTATACTACTTGCGAACGCGTATACTTGCGTGAATTTTAGCGCGTGTTTTCGCCCTAACAAGTTTTTGGCGCCGCTTCCGGGGACTCGATGTTAATTTTTAGTTTATGTGTTTGTCATCAGTGGTCGTTAAAGTTCACTGACTCGGATTCTTTTACTTTCACGGTTTATTTTTTTGTGTTTCAGGTACTCATTATAATGGGAGATCCAGCAGCACGAATGAAAGCCTTGATGGATTTTTCTCAGCCCAAGATCAATGACATTCAATCTAGCATTGTCAGGCCAGCTATCACAGCTAATACCTTTGAGATCAAGCCTGGCATAATTCAATGGTGCAGAATTCAATCCAGTTTGGGGGTTCTTCAACGGAAGATCCCAATATGCACATTAGGGATTTCATAGAGATCTGCGACACCTTCAAGTTCAACGGTGTTTATGAAGATGCTGTGAAGCTGAGACTGTTCCCATTATCTCTGAGGGACAAGGCTAAGAGCTGGTTACACTCTCTACCAGCTGGTTCGATTACTACTTGGGAAGATCTTGCTCAGAAGTTTCTTACTAAATTCTTCCCTTACTAAATTCTTCCCTATGGCGAAGACAGCTGCAATCAGGAATGCTCTTACTCAATTTGCGCAGCAATCAGGAGAATCTTTATATAAAGCTTGGGAGCACTACAAGGAGATGCTTAGGAAGTGTCCTTATCATGGAATACCTGATTGGATGATCATCACTTGTTTTTACAATGGGTTGGGAGCACGGTCCAGACCCATGCTCGATGCAGCATCAGGTGGAGCCTTATGGGCGAAGAGCTATGAGGAAGCTTATGATCTAATTGAACTGATGGCTGCTAATGAATATCAGTATCCAACCCAGAGATTTCCACATGGCAAGGTAGCAGGAGTTCTTGAAGTGGATACAACTACGGCTATCACTGCTCAACTGAAGGCGTTGTCTATGAAGATCGATTCTCTGGTTAACTATGCTGTTAAGAAGATAACCAGTGTTTGTGAGCTGTATGCAGGTCCGCATGCGACAGATCAATACGCTATATCTAGTGACTCAGCTCAGTTTATGAGCAACTTTTAGAGATCGCAGCAGCCAGTTCCTACCACTTATTATCCTTACAACTGGAATCATCCTAACTTCAGCTAGAGCAATAATCAGAATGCGATGCAACAGCCGTTCCAGCAGTTTGGAAATAAGCTATTCAACCCTCCTGGTTTTCAGCAACAAATTGCACCAAAACAAGAACTCCAAATTTAACAACAAAATCATGATGTATGTCTATCTTCTAATGAAAAATTTGAATTGGAGGAATTGAGGCTTATGTGCAAAAACTAGGCTCTTATATGCCAAAGCCAGGCTATTTCTATGAAGACTCTGGAGAACCAAATAGGGCAAATTGCTAATGCCTTATTAAATCGACCACCAGAAATGCTTCCTAGTGATATAGAAACAAATCCAGGCAAGAGGGAAGTTGAAGAACAGGTAAACGCCATCACCTTAAGGTCTGGAAAGGTCGCAAGTCCCCAAATTCAGCAAGACGAAGAGCCTGAAAAATCTAAGGTTTCAGAAAATGCAGTTGTGGCTGAAGAAGAAGTGCAGAGGGAAGCAGAGGTGGAACCAAGGAAGACTACTGTGGAACACACTCCTCCTGAGGGTAATACAGGGGAGAAACAGATCTATCCTCCACCTCCTTTTCCTAACAGGCTGTAGAAGAAAAAGCTGGATAAGCAGTTTGAGAAGTTTTTGGAGGTGTTCAAGAAACTTCATATCAACATACCTTTCGCTGAAGCTCTTGAACAGATGCCTAGCTATGCGAAGATGCCTAGCTATGCGAGGTTTATGAAAGGTATTCTCTCTCGGAAAGTGAAGCTCGATGACTTAGAGACCGTTGCTCTAACGGAGGAATGCAGTGTTGTGCTGCAACAGAAGTTGCCTCTGAAGCTTAAAGATCCTGGAAGCTTCACTATTCCTTGCACCATCGGAAACTTTTCATTCGACAAGTGTTTATGTGATTTAGGAGCTAGCATCAATCTGATGCCCTTATCTATCTTCAAGAAGCTTGGTCTGCCTGATCCGAAACCAGCATACATGTCATTGCAACTAGCTGACCGTTCTATCTCTTATCCACGAGGTATAGTGCAGGATGTCTTGGTCAAGGTGGATAAACTCATCTTCCCTGCTGACTTTGTAATTCTTGATTTTGAGGAAGATAAGAAGATTCCCATTATCTTGGGAAGACCATTATTGGCTACAGGCCGAACTATGATCGATGTGCAAAAAGGAGAGCTTTCGATGAAGGTTTACGATCAAAAGGTCACTTTTAATGTGTTCAAGGAAATAAAGTTACCCACAGCTAAAGAGGAGTGCTTTAAAGTAGAGCAAATGCAGGTTTTGAATGCACCTCCATGGAAGAGGAAGTTGGATATGCCATTCGATTCTCTTGGGTTAGCAGAGCTGAAAATTTCTCAGAAGCGTCTCGAGCCGTCTATTGAAGATGTTTCCACACTTGAGCTTTACCCACTACTAGATCACTTGAGTTATGCATTCTTAGGTGCACCACATGATAAGGGCTTGGGATATATATTTGATGATGTAGAGGGTAGCTGAACGAACTCTCCAATGCCTACAGAGGGTTCTTCTCATATGCAACAGGTAGTTGATAGGAGTGGTGTTGGTGATGAGCAGTACAGACGAGTAATTAGGCGTATGGAGGCCATGCATGATATTCACCGTCATTTTGCTGCAGATTTGACACAGGCTTTGGGCACTATTTTCCGAGACACTGGTGGTGAGGTTTATTGGCCACCTGATCCTCCACCCGAGGAGGGTGATCTTTCCGACGACTTGGTATGCCTGAAATCCTTATTATTACCTTCAATGAGGATATTGAAAATTTTAAGTTTGGGGGTGATAATGTAAGGATTAGTAGTGTGTGTCTATATAGATTCATATAGATTCATATTGCATGTTTAGTTATAGTTCATTCATATTTTTGCATGATTGTTCATTTAGGACATATTTGTTTGTTTTTATGTGATTTCATATAGTTGCATTTGCATGCATATTTAGCATGATCCCTTAAGATGAACTATGATATTTGATAAATTTATGTTGATTTGAGTGTGGTGATGACGAATAGAGGGATGTTTAAGTCCTAATGAATTGATTTGCATGCCAGAAACAAATATTTTCACAAAGTCTTATAGGGTTGCTTTTGATCTAGATCATGATCATACTTTTTTTTGTTGAGATTTAATCACTTGGTTATATTTAGAATTTGTGATATTCTCGTAATGACGTAAAAACACTGATTTTTTTTATCTGGAGAAAAACTTGGATTTCATTGCTGGTTGTTGTAAGGCTAGGCGTCAAATGGCTAGTAGTCGGCTCATATTTTTATGAGTACTCTAGGGTTGAATGAGATGGAGCGAAACACACTCATTCAGAAATTATTGAAAAAAAAAAGAAAAAAGAAAAAAGAGAAAAAAAGTAAAAAAAAAGTATGTGTTTATGCATAACTGATCAAGAGTGAGCTCTTTAATACTCGAGTTATTAAGTTCTAGGGGACTTTGTGCCTAGTGACCTAAGGCTTTATTAGTCTGGGATCCGCTAACCTAACGCTCGCTACATAGGTATTATTGCATAAGTCTTTTGGGACCTTATTCATTGCACGGTCAAACAAGCATCTTTGTTATGTGTTCAATAATAGTGTGAATCCTTGTATAACTCTAGCAGAAAGGAGGTGTTGTGAGTCATAATGCGTTTATTGTCTATTCTGTTTATAAACTTTTGATTGTTTCGATGATAGATAAGTTATGGTTATTGATCTAGTATCGAAAGATATCTGTTAAGCATTCCACGCACGCACGTTTCTGGTTTGTGAGTTGGTTTGTAGGATTTATTCGAACTCTATTTTAAGTCATTGCATTCTTAGAGGCATTGGCTTATTTATTTGGTTATGGTTATTCTGAGGGGATCGATTACATTATCATCTAGTTGTATTCACGTAGTTGCATTCATACATTAGGTTTGTTTTGTAGTTTTGAGTCTGTTTATGCTTAAGGACAAACATCGATTCAAGTTTGGGGGTGCGATAAGTGGATTTTATATCCACTTGGAATGCTTCATTATAAGCTAAAATTGGTATTTTGGACTCAAGTTGTTGGTATTTTAATGTATTTTTGTGTTATTGCATTTTAGGTATCAATTATATGAAGAAATGAGCTTTTAAAGTAAATATGATGAAAATTGATCAGATTTGGAAGCCAAGGCCATTGTCAAGTTGTAGAGAATCTCGTTAGATTCATGTTGACGGTTGAATCGCCTAATTCTGACGAGTAGAACTCAAGTTATGGCCAAAACAAGATTCATCAGAATTTTTTCCAGACAGGCTCCAGGCGCCCGCCTGGGATGTGGGGCGGCCGCTTGGGAGCTGAGGCGCCCGCTTGGAGAGCTGAGGCGGCCGCCTGAGGCGTGGTTGGTCGCTGATTTCGTTGAAAAAACCTTTTTTGAGTGGAATTTGACGATTTTAAGGGTCCAGGTCCACTAGGGGTGTATATATACTTAAAAAAAGGTTTTCATCATCCGGGAAGATTGGGATACCAAGGAGAAGACCTTGAAGCACAGAACAACTCCGAAAAAGAAGATCTTGTTTTTAACTTGTGATTCTTTGAATTAGTTGTAACTTTGGATGCTCGTTTTCGTTCTTGTTGAACCTAGATCTCGTTTATTCGTACTTTAATTATTATTCAGTTTATTAAGACCTTGTTTATACCATGCTTTTATTGGAACCCATGGTGACGATGAGTTCGATTATGAACTAATCGTTGTCATGGGATTCTAGCGGATTTACTTATGGATTTCTATAATTAATTGTTTCGATATCTTGGTGTGTGGTGATTGATTGATATCCTAGTATTGGTTGTGCTTATTCGTCTTATGTGCGTAGCTAACATATAAGATAGCGTGTTAATCTCTATTGAAGCGACAGTGAATATAGAGGTTTAGAACTTGCCATGCTAGCATAGGTTCATGTATTGTATGCATGATTAGTGGGTAACTCTAACCGTTTTACTTGCCCTGTGTAATCATGATAGATAACTTGTGCTTAAACCGTTATGTTGTCAAATTCTATAGACATATAGGGTCTCAATATAATTGGTGTCTATTCAGCTTCTATCTCTTTTGTGGATGTCTGGTAGAATGGTGCTCGTGCAACGAAAGTTGGCGTTTATCAGTTTCATGTTATCTGATTAGTGTCATCACCATCACATGCTAAGGTTAAGAACAATGACTTTGAGTGAAGTATTTAATGAAGTTAGAATCCCATGTTTTTCATATATAGTAATTCGACCTCAATTCTCTTAGTTAATGTTATTTAGTATAATTTCTTAGTTTAATAAAACTCCCAATTTGTTATTTATCTTAGCATTGAGCGATAACCATACATTGTTGCATAGGTGCATAAATTGAACTTAACCTAAACCAGTCTCTGTGGGAACGAATCTGATTTATATCTTATACTACTTGCGAACGCGTATACTTGCGTGAATTTTAGCGCGTGTTTTCGCCCTAACACCGGTCCTCACCCGAATGGAAAATTCTGCGAGAATTTTGGATATAATTAAAAATAATAATCATGTATTTTTAATTTTATTTTTTTAAAAAAAATCTACTAATTCGTATTATACAAAAACATTAGTAATATCTCATATTTTTAAAATCAACTCATATTAAAATTGATTTACAATATAAAGAAATGATAAATTAAAATTCAGACAAATATTTTAAATTATAATATAAAAAGTTGATCAATAAAGTTTTAGATTAATTTAAAAATAAAATAATATTTTATTAATATTTTTATAATAATTAATTTAATATAATATATAAATATATTGTTATGTATATATATACATATAATCTGGGTCGGGGAAATGAAGCGGGGAGACACTAATCCTAAACTTCACCCGACCCCCAAAATTTTATAAAACCTTATTCGTTGCTAGGCCCGTCCCTGAAAACTTCTCGAAATCCCTGACCTGAACGGGCTGGGATCGATCGGGGTCAGAAGGGATGACGCTAATTCCCATTCCTATTTATTTCGTTGAGATTAAAAAAATGAAGAGTAAAAAAAATAGAGCAGATTAATTACTAATTCGTCTCAATTCTCAATTGTTAACACTTAGGTTAACTAAGCGCGTAAATTAATAAGAGTGTAAAATATTTTAAAATAATAAACAACTAATATTCTCTATTAAAAGATAATAACAAATGAAGTACACTCAGAAAAATATCATGATCATTAAAAAATTCCAAAATGAGGGTGTAAAAATGTATATTATGTAATTTAATAAAACTTTCAGCACTAATTTTCTTATTTTACAAATATACATAATACAAGTAATGAAATGCACTATATTTAATATATTATTTATATAATATCAAATTTTAGTATTTTATTTTTTCACGTCACTGCTAGACTAACCCAATTCATTGTTATAAAACTCGAACATTTTAGCCAAGATATCGACCGAGTACACATAATTGAACTTATTCACGAGCTAATGATTTTTCTTTCGTCGAATAAAACCCGATTTTGAGTCTAAATCGGGTCAAACTTGTATCTACTCGGATTAAATATTAAAAAGTCTAAAAATAAATAGAAGGTAAGAAAAATATTGAACCAACACAATTACCTAATTATTTAAGAGTCTTACAAAATTTACTTACTCATCTCGTTGTGTAATTTATATATGTCCGATTTTGTACAAAATTAACATTTTTACCTCCGTAATGAATTATAATTAATATGTTTTTGTTATGTAGGAGTATGTATATAATAATTATAAGAATAAGAGTAATGCATATTGTTTTGATTGGTTTCATCTTTAAAAGTAATATATAATTTTTTTATATGATACATATTTATAATAAGGGTATCTCCAACCACATTATTATATGCCATATTACTTCATTTCTTACTCTATATATGAAGTTACGGGGCTCCAACGATGAATTACCCTATCTTTATAAATAAAGAAAAACACGGGGCAACTTTAAATTTGGAGTTATACTCTAGATATGAAGATATTTGTTTTATAATAAATCCTCTCAAATGTTTCTATATCATGTAGGCCCAACTCTCTGTATATTTTGAAATTATTTAATTATTGTACATGGTGATTAAGTAGATTTAACGTAAAATTTGAAGGAATGATTGGAGATGAAATGGTAATATAAGTAAAAAAGGTGAAATTTGAAGATAAAGTTATTTTAAAATAGAGCAACGCTTGGAGATGACCTAATGAATTAGTTTTTAAAGTTAAAATTTTAATATATTTGATTTTTTAGTCCAAGTACTCATTCCAAGTACTCCCAGATTAAAGTGAATATTTTTGACTCGACAATCACACACAAGTCAAACTGAATAAAACAGAATTATGATGTTTTGAAAACATATCTAGAATGTTTAATTTTATAAAATATATTTTAAAACATAATTGATATGTGCATGTGTGTCTAACTCCAAAATTTAAAATGCACCTATATAATTATATAAAATATTATTTTATTTACTAAAAATTTAAAATCAAAAAAAGGAGAAAATATAATTTTTTAAGCAAAACTTGTAAAATAAAATCAAAATTCATTATAGCACCATGGTTCTAAGATAAAATTTAATCACAAGTTCGATTCTCGTATATTTTATTTTTTTTCTGATTACTCATTCCAAGTATTTCCGGATTAAACCGAATACTTTTGACTCGATAAACACACAAGTCAAACTGAATTAAATGAAATTATGATTTTTTGAAAATAAATCCAAAAAAGAATAAAAAAAAATTAAATTTATAATATATATATATATATATCATAACAATTACAACATAATTGATATATATATATATATATATATGTGTGTGTTTGTCTAACTACAAAATTTACATCACAACTATATATTTGTATAAACTAACATTTTATTCACTTAAAATTTAAAGTAATAAAAAATAGAATTTGATAAAAGGAAAGGATATAGCTTATCTAATAAGAAATTTAATTTGGAATCAAAAAGTTACGTATATTTTTAACAAAAATTGTGTAATAATGTCACTTTTATAATTTTTCAAAACAAAAGGGTAAAATTGTGATTTCACAGCCATTAAAATGGCTCTTTTTACCCTTGGTTGACATATAATAAGAGAAGATTATTTCATTGTCACATTCATTTATATACGGTTTCTATTTTGAATGTCTCATTCAATTTTTTAGGCTTCAAAACTTATCCAAAATAGTAAAAATTTAATAATATAAAATTCAACTATGTCCACTATTTTCTCCCATTACACTCAATTTATTCATTAAAAATTGATTGGTCCTACCACTTTATCTAATTTTATATTTTTTCTCACTAAATTATATTTTTTTCTTTCTCTCTCATCCCACTATCTTATCAAAAATAATGTTATTTTAATATATTTCTTATACTCCGTGCCCAAATTATTTATATATAAATGACTGGGATGGAGGAAGTACATGATAAGTGTATCTGAGATTGTTGTTAAGCAACATATTGTTAATTTAAGAGAAAAGTAATATGGAAATAACTTTTTCATAGCAAATCTTGGAGAAATACTATAAAATATATTATGTTGTGAATTATGTTCTATCAATATCACTAATTTATGAAATTATTAAAAATTATTTAAGTTTAGTAAATAAAATGTATATCTTATGTTTTGTCAAACTAAACATGTTTGTAGAATAATTTTTTTTATATAATATTTTACTATATATGATATTCAAAATTTTATAGGATGAATCGCAATATTATGTTCTGCAATATTTTATGTAATATTTTATTTGCAGTTAGAACATAACTGATTAATTTAATTATAACAGAATTATTAATTAGAATTGTGATATATTATAGTTTACATTAAATTTGGTTGCACCTAAATATAAACTATAAACGAGGATTTAAAACACAAATTAAAGATATGCATTTTTTTACATATTACTTAAAAATTGGAATGATAAATAAAATTATATTAACTTTAATATAAAGAAAAAAAATACCTTTAAATATATTTTTAGAGGAGTTACATAATACTTAGCAAAGTTATATGAGTACTTTGGGGGTGTATTGAATTAGGATTTTAATGTATTATATATAATTCATGGATTTTAATGGATTATGTCATATTTTGATTTTACGTGGATTCTAAATAAAATGTTGTTGAGTTGATGAAGAGTCTTTAGATTTAAATACAATCCTTCAAAATCTCATGAATATGGTGAAATTTCAAAAAACATAAAATACATTGAACAATGCCACAAAATCCATCATTTGATGAAGTCCAAAAAAATCCCGATTGAATACTACCATATTTTGTAGCATAATTTAAAATTCTAGTTGAATACCATAAAATTCCCATACATTTTTTAAAATCCGAGTTGTAATACACCTGAATTTCACGAAAGAAAGAAAAAAAATCCTTTAGAATTATAGTTCAATACACCCCTTAGTTTTTTTTAATGATAAAATTAGCAATTAATGTACGCGTGATATATTAGTATTCACCTAAATTAATTAGGAAATAGGTGTATACTTACAAGTATTCAATTCACAAATAATAACCTTCATATTTAGCAAAAAAAAAATCTTCTCGCCTTCTGATCGTTCTTACGTGTCATGAAGAAATCCTAATCCCTATCTCTTCTATATATTAAAAGAGGATTACGGGAAAATTGAGACATTTTAATGACGGTAAATTACGATTTAAAAGAGGATTATGGGAAAATTGAGACATTTTAATGACAGTAAATTACGATTTTGTCTTTTTATGTTAAAAAATTATAAAAATAATATCATTCTTACACAATTTTAATTAAAAATAAGTAGAATTAGTATATCGACTAATAATCAAACCCCTTACCTCCTACTTATTTATTTTATGTTGCTACCATATGTGCTACATAAAATTTTGATTTCAATTTAAAATTCTTATTAGATAACTCATATTCTCTCTTTTTATCAAATTTTCCTTTTATAAATTTAATTTTTGAGTGAATAATATACTGATTTATATTATTTATTGATGTCACTCCATATTTTTAATTTAGTTATTATAGTTCTATATATTAAAGGAGAAATAGGGGCACATTGAGCTATTGTAATGGCTGTAAAATTACGATTTTACCCTTTTATGTTAAAAAATTATAAAAAATGCCATCTTTATACAATTTTAGTTAAAAATAAATACAATTAGTATATCCACTAGAAAACGAACCCCATAACTCATACTTATTAATTTTATATATGTGCTACATAATATTTTGAGTTAATTTTAAAATTCTTAAATTGAACCGTTTTAATGACTATGAAATTAAGATTTTGCCATTTTATGTTAAAAATTTATAAAAATGTCATCCTTACATAATTTTAGTTAAAAAGAAGTACAACTAATATATCCACTAGAAATGGAACCTCATACCTCCTACTTATTAAATTTGTGTCAATGCCAAATGTGTTACATAACAACATTTTGAGTTCATGTTATAATTCTTATTATATAAGGCACATTCTCTCTTTTATCAAATTCTCTTTTTATAAATTTAATTTTTGAGTAAAATAACAAATAAATTTATATTATATATTGATGTCACTCCATTTTTATAATTTAGTTATTATAGTTTTATTATGAAATTTCAAAAATGCCATCACTTTATTATTTAAACAAAAAAATACGTACACGTGCACTTATATATATCATTTATATATATATTATTTATATATATGTATATCAATTATTTTGTTAATTATTATGATTTATATTTTTATAATATTTAATTATAATTTATCTAGAATTTGTTATGTAAAAATCATAATTCAGTTAATTAAGTTTGACTTAATGAATATATGGAGTCAAGAGTATTTAGTTTAATCCGGGAGTACTGGATTTACTGCTCGGAGCAAAAATCAAATATATCAAAAAGTTGCCCGCAAGGGTTGGCTCAGTTGGTTAAGGAGGGGATAATTATCCTCTTGGTCACAGATTCGAATCCAACGAAAGGATAATCTATGATTATGAATAATGAGCTAGAGCATGTCGCTTAAATGCAGTTTACTTTGGTTCACGTGGTTTTCAGGCTATTGCGTGAGCCTGTAGGGTTTACCCAGTGCACATCAAAGGGTAGCGGCTGCGGGTTATTTACGATAAAAAAATATATGAAAAAGTTAAATTTAAAAATAATTTATTAGTATAGATATGTATAATATAAAAATTACATGTTATTTTAAATATAAAACCAACCGGAAAAATATATATTACTCTTATTAAATTAAAAAAAAAACTATTTCTAAAAAAATTATTAAATTAGACAATAATTTACACATTTATTTTGGCCAATTTAATATTTATCATGATACTCTTCTAAATATACTTCATTTATTATTATATTCTAAGTGAGGATGTTATTTTACATTCGTTTTAATATGTCTTACATTGTTATAATTTACCCACGGTGTGTATATATAATAGGATTTTAAATAGTCTATAATTTTTTTGATTATTTTTTTATAATGTAACACAATAAACATTTTTTATTTTTAATTTTTCATTTCTTTATATTATAAATCAATTTTAATATGATTTGATATGAAAAAAATGAGATATTATTAATATTTTTATATAATACAAATTAGTAGATTGTTTATATCAAACAAATTATTAAAAATATAAAATTAATAATTTTAAATATTTTCTGAATCCTCGCGGGAATTATCGTTCGGGTGCGGTTCAAAAATGAAAAGAATCTCCGTCCGGGTTGAGGGTGAGTTCGTGAATCGGGGGCGGGGATAACACTTTCTGAACCCGAAATGACCCGATTCATATTCCTAAAAACAAACTTCAAATGTTTTTATTTTAATAATATTATTTTGATTTTTTTAATAATTAAGCTTATATACTTTATAATAAGTATCTAATCTCAAAGTTCTCGGAATGAGCGAGAATCGAATCTACGACAAAAGGAAAGTAAGCTCTCGCCACTTAAGTTGTCTAATCTTACTTTGACGGTATGTATGAAAAGAAAAAGAAGTAAGGAAATTCAGTAATGAATTTTAGGTCATCATATTTTCATTTATTTAAATTTTATGAGATAAAATTAAATTTATAAAATTTATCGTCATTATTACATAATTGTTATACAAATATAAGATATAAGATAAAATAAAAATAAACATTTTTTTAGTATTCAAAAATCATTACTATAAAAATGCAAGTTCGCTCGAGATAATATTTCGATATATATATATATAGGCCCGTGACTCGCACGGACATTTACGCTAGTTTTGTTAATAAATTTAAACAAGGAAAGTGTAAAGTAACTTCAATCCAATATTATAATATCAAAATAAATAACTCTAATCTAGCATTATAACATCAAAATAACGTAAGTTTTGGTAAAATATTAATTCCCGCCTCACATTTTAATAGAACAAAACTTACAGATGAAGGGTTTTTAGCACATAAACGCAGCGAAAATGTAAATTTAAATCTTAAAAAAAAACGAAACCCTCCGCAGGATCCATGCGAAAAATAATATGTAATTCTTAGTTCAGTATGTTTACCTTAAGAAGCTTTACGTTAATGGAAAGATGGAGGTCTTTAATGGAGACCCAAAAACGATGAACGGAGATCCTTAGCAGCTGCTCCTCAAGTGTGAAGCACTCCACCGGTATTCACCAAGAAAACGATGTAATGAAGGAGGAGGAGATGGAGAGAATTAGGATTTTGTAAATCTTTTTGGTTGAGGCAAAAATAGGGTCTATAATAGTATATTTATAGGCAAAATTTTCAGCTAAAAATTTTCCCATAAAATATTATTATTATTAACCCTTTATTATTCTTACTAATAATTAAAATACCTTTTAATTATTAATCCTTTTTCTAAACACTTTAGAAATAATTCTCTCGCTTGATTTAAATTCCAAAAATTAAATTATTAATTAATAATATCAAGAACTTTTTCTTAATTAATTTATAATCAATTAAATCTCATTTAATCAATTATTAAATTTGCCAATTAATTATTTATTTCATAAATAAATAATTATCAGCCATTATTAATTAATTTCTCCACCATTAAATCATTCTCTTTTATGGTGTGACCATGTAGGTTCAATATTAAGCCGGTAGTAGAAATAAATAATAATAAAACTATTTTATCATTATTTATATAAATTCTCTAATTCATTAAATATGATTAATTAATTAATCATATTTATTCTACATCGTGAGGGATACTTCTCAGCATATCGCGACTATCCAGATAATACGAATTCAGTGCTTAGAATACCAAGAACCTATTCAGTGAGTAGTTACCATACAATTAATTCCTTCTACCCTGCAATGTCACGATTAAATACAAGGCATGGAACTTGTGTCAAGCCTATCTTATTTAATCACTTGCTTTCCCATTCACTATGCTTAGTTCTATTTAATGTAAATTAGAAACTCCTTTCTAATTTCATTCACTCTGGCCAGAGATTCCTGAACTAACATAAGTGGATCAGCATTGAACATTCTCTTCCTACACTAGAAGGGGTAGATCCTTTATTGATCATACACTATCTTCGTGTACAAATTCTTATACCCAGTAGAGCGCTTATAATTGTCCCTTGAGACTAAGAACTAAACCAAAGCATAGTTCAGTGTACACAAGATGACTATGATGACCTCAAGTCTAAGGATACTTGTACAACTATCACTATGTGAACAACTGCTGACACGTGAGTGAACTCCATCAGTTGTTCAGCTGTGTGAGTCATGTTCAGTGAACTTATTCTATAATAAGCACCTACATACTAGCTATAGTGTCACCACATAAACGTCTATGAGAACAGACATCCTTCATAATGAAGCAATCATAGTATGTACCGATCTTTGCGGATTATTAATTACCAGTTAATAATCCTACGACCAGGAACTATTTAAGTTTAGAGTTATCATCTTTTAGGTCTCATTATTATGATCCCATCACAATCCATAAAAAGCTTTACTCTAAACTGTGGTATATCTTATTTAAACATTTAAATAGATAGAACCCGCAATAAAAACAAAACAAGTCTTTTATTAATATCAATAAAATCAAAACAGATTATATAAAAGTTATTCCTAAATCATCATACATGATTGGACTTAGGACATATCTCTTTCAATCTCCCACTTGTACTAAAGGCAATCACTCTGGTATCTAATACCCATCTTGTCTTTATGACGATCAAAGTGACTCTGAGAAAGTGGCTTTGTGAGTGGGTCTGCTACGTTGTTATGTGTGTCAACTCTCTCGACATTGACATCTCCTCTCTTTTCAACTCAGATTCATCACCAAAAACAAGAAAAATGTCTTGAGTCCTTCGCAAGTACTTAAGGATGTTTTTCACTGCTTTCCAGTGGTCTTCACCTGGATTGGACTGATATCTGCTCGTCACACTAATTGAATAAGAAACATCAGGCCTTGTACACAATATCGCGTACATGATAGATCCTATTGCCGAAGCATAAGAAATCTTACTCATACGCTCTCTTTCCTCATGTGTCTTAGGAGAGATTTTTTTCGGAAAGGGACACTCCATGACTCATCGGTATGAGACCTCTTTTGGAGTTTTTTATGCTAAACCTTTTAAGCACTTTCTGGATGTATGTACCCTGGGTAAGACCTATCATTCTTCTAGATCTATCTCTATAGATCTTCATACCGAGAATGTAGGATGCTTCTCCCAAGTCCTTCATGGTGAAGTTCTTTGATAGCCATACTTTGACTGATTGTAGCATCGGTATATCATTTCCTATAAGAAGTATGTCATCCACATACAATACAAGAAATGTTACCGCGCTCCCACTAACCTTTTTGTAGACACATGGTTCATCTATGTTTTTGATAAAACCAAACTCTTTGATTGTCTCCTCAAAACGAATGTTCCATCTACGAGAAGCTTGCTTTAAACCATATATGGTTCGCAGCAGCTTACACACTAGGTGTTCATTTCCCTTGGAAAGAAAACCCTCTGGCTGTGTCATATACACTTCCTCTTCAAGTTTCCCATTGAGGAAGGCCGTTTTCACGTTAATTTTCCAGATCTCATAGTCGTAGTAAGCAGCAATCGCAAGCAAAATCCGAATTAATTTTAACAGGGCTACAGGCAAAAAAGTTTCATCAAAGTCAATCCCTTGCCTTTGTTTGAATCCTTTTGCCACGAGCCTGGCCTTATAGGTCTCCACCTGGCCATCTGCTTCAATATTTCTTTTGTATACCCACTTGCACCCAATAGGCTTAACACCTTCAGGAGCCTCAACCAGAGTCCATACTTGGTTGGTATACATAGATTATATTTCGGATTTCATGGCACTATGCCATTTCTCTGAGTCAACACTACTCATAGCCTCATTATAGGTCACAGGGTCGTCATCATCAATGATTGACAACTCATTGTCATTCTCAATGACAAGGCCATAATACCTCTCAGGTTGGCTAGACACTCTCCATGTCCTACGAATGGGCTGTTCCACAGAAGGTTGTTCAGTCTGAACAGGTGTTTCCACTTGATCCGTAGTAGTTTGTGCTTCTTGAACTTCATCAAGTTCAATTTTGCTCCCACTGTTTCCTTCAAGGATAAACTCCTTTTCCAAGAAGGTAGAATGTTTGGAGACAAACACCCGATGATCGGTGTAAAAGTAATACCCCAAAGTCTCTTTAGGATATCCCACAAAATTATATTTTATGGATCGAGATTCCAGCTTATCTGGGTCAACTTTCTTGACATAAGCTGGACATCCCCAAATCTTAACGTGTTTAAGACTCGGTTTCCTTTCTTTCCATATCTCATATGGTGTTTGAGCAACAGATTTGGAAGGCACCTTATTCAGTAAATATGCTGAGGTTTCCAATGCATAACCCCATAGGAATACTGGAAGATTCGCATAGCTCATCATGAACCGAACCATGTATAACAAAGTTCGATTTCTCCTTTCAGATACCCCATTCAACTATGGAGTATATGGAGGAGTCCACTGGGAGACTATACCATTTTCTTTGTGATAAACTAGAAACTCTCCATTCAAGTATTCACCACCTCGATCTGATCGAAGAGTTATAATACTATGTTTGGTTTATTTCTCCACTTCATACTTATATTATTTGAACTTTTCAAAGGCTTCAGACTTGTGTTTCATCAAATACACATATCTGAATCTAGATCGATCATCTATGAAAGCAATGAAGTATGAAAATCCACCCATGGCTTGCGTAGACATTGGTCCACATACATCTGTGTGTACCAATCCTAGCAAATCTGCAGCCCTCTCTCCATGTCCACTAAATGGAGATTTGGTCATTTTACCCAATAGACAAGACTCGCATGTAGGATATGATTCAAAATCAAAGGGGTCAAGTAACCCTTCCTTATGCAATGTCCGCAGTCTATTTTCACTAATATGACCAAGTCCGCAGTGCCACAAGAAAGTGAGATTTTCATCATCCCTTTTTCTTTTATTAGTACTTCAATTTATAGTAAATTATGCTCTACGTCACATACATACAGACCATTGTTTAAAATTCCACTTCCATAAAGAACGTTATCTCTAAGAATTGAACATTTATTATTCTGAATAACAAACGAAAATCCAGCCAAGTCTAACATGGAATAGAAATAATATTCCTCACAATCGAGGGAACGTAATAACAATTATTCAAAATAATAGTCTTGCACGTAAGCATATGTAAACTAAATGATCCTACAGATATGGCCGCAACCCTTTCTCCATTACTCATACGTAGAATCACCTCATCTTTTTCAAGAGTCCTACTTCCCTTTAGTCCTTGCACCGAATTGCAAATAAGAGAACCACAGGCGGTATCTAATAGCCAAGTAGAAATTTGACCTAGTGACATATTAACTTCGATCATGAACATGCCTGAATCAGAAGCGGTAGTCTCACTACCCTTCTTCTTCAATTCTGTATGGTAAACCTTGCAGTTCCTCTTGCAGTGCCCCAACTTGTTACAGTGAAAACAAACAGCTTTGCTCTTGGGGTCTTCAGCTTTTGGTGGAACCAGCTTTTTCTCACCTACTTTCTTCTTCTTGGAAGGGTTCTTCTTCCTTTTCTTAGGATTGGAACCTTCACCAATTAGAAGAACAAAACTCTTCTTAGGGGGAAAATTCGATTCCGCAGTCTTCAACATGTTGTGGAGTTCAAGCAGGCTGACATCCAGCTTATTCATGTGAAAGTTCACAATAAACTGCGAGAACGAACTTGGAAGTGATTGCAAGACCAAGTCTTGGCTCAGCTCCCCATCCATGGCAAAATAAAGTTGTCCAAGACGTTCAATCAAATTGATCATCTTAAGTACATGGTCATTCACAGATGATCCCTCAGACATCCTACAACCGAACAGTTCCTTCGATATCTCATATCGAGCTGTCCTCCCTGCCACATCATACAACTCTTGTAGATGCATAAGGATAGTGTGAGCATCCATATGCTCATGTTGCTTCTGTAGCTCAATGATCATGGAAGCTAGCATGATGCATTGAGCAGCATTTGCATCATCTATCCACTTACGATACACAACATGTTCATCATTATGTGCATCTCTAGCAGGTTCAGTAGGCTTAGGTGAGTCAAGCACATATTCCAGCTTCTCAACCCTGAGAACAATTCTCAAGTTTCGAAGCCAGTCAGCAAAAGTAGGACCAGTCAACTTGTGAGCATCTAGTATACTCCGAAGTGATAGTGCAGAAGACATAACAAATATAATAAATCTGTAAATGATGAACACATAACAACACTTAGCAAATATTCAATTTCATTTCAAGACACTATATGAATAGGGTCTTTATTCATAAGTGGCTCCCACTAGTTTATCTAATTTATACAACCCCTAAGTGAAAATTAAGCATTCATAATGCTAGTGGGAATAGGGATCCTACATTCCATCACACAACCTCGGCTGTAGCACGAAACGTCATGTGATGTTTAATAGGCAGACAACTCTTGTCAATTACATCTTATGTTATTCCCTAATAAAACTTTAGCCTCTTGAATAATTGAGTCACGGCTGTAGCACGACAAACTCAATATTCTAAGTCAAGTCTAACCCAACATTTCGTACAATTGAATCAGTCTCCAACGGCCCACGGCTGTAGCACGTAATGACCTTTAGATTATAATTCAATGTACACATCTCTATGTAATAGACAAGTATTTCTTATTTCGAAATCAAAGCCCTCGGCTGTAGTACGAAACGACAATGATATAAAAATAAGAACCACTTTCTACCATGTTGGAAGGCTATGACCGACACAAGCCCGTTGTGTCATTGGCCAATTACTACTTGATATTATTTAATTTTAGAGGGATTATATTATGTTACAATCATAATCATATTATAAAGAGATTCTTCCTTTTAAATTAAATATTTCAAATCAATAATCGATAATCAGATGATTCCCAGATCGGGGGGAGCATTGTCAAGAGACGTCACTTAATACCCCTTTCTTACAGATAGAAATCTGCTTTTGACAGAATCATCCTTTCTCTCAATATTGAAAATTCATATTTAATTACGTGTTTCATAAACACAAGAATCTCATGATTGTATTCATAATATTATTGTTAAGGCAAGAAACGATTCCTATTCTAGATTTTCTAGAGCACGCCTTATATTGATTTAAGTTCACCTAAATCTATCATCGCATGGTAAACATAGGCATATATCTCATATATAAAATTAAATAAAGTAAATGTAAAGTGCAATAAAGTAAATGTGTTTGGTTATGGCCCCATCCTATGTGATCTTTATCAAGCTCATGATAAAGATCAAGGTCAATCTAATATGGTGATGGAAATAAATACAACTACTTATTACATAAGTCTTCTTCTTTGTTTAGATTTCTTGTATACCTCGTCTTCTTCTTTGTATCACCTCCATTGGATAGCCTTCTTGAGTCTTCAATTACATTACATAGATTGAAAGTAAAACTAATCTAATGAACTTACAATAATAACTCGAGTTACATTCGAGATTTATAATTACAAAGATTGACGACATGCAAGTCGTATTTAAAACCAAAACCAAAACCATTACACTAAGGTCGAAAGGCCATAACCATCCACCATGCTCATACAACACATAAAAGCATGTTAAAACACATAATCTGATCTTAACATATCATATTATCCATGATCTAATCAGAAAAAAAAATATGACAAAAATCAGAAAAATCAGAATCAAATTAGAAAAACAAGAATCACTGTTTACGGGCAGTAAACGACGTCAAACGCCTTACAGACGAGTCGTTGATAGCTTTAGTTATTAGTTTTGTTCAGACGCTCCTTTACCTATGGAATAGGGTATTCGTTTGCGTAAATCGGACACCAGACCCAGATTTCAGCAAATCTGCAGCAGCCAATTCAGAATCCATATCTAATATGATTCTCATAATTAGAACAAACATAAATCATGTATATATCAGTATATATACAGATTACATAATCATACTATGATTATACAACTCACATGAATATCATATATTCAAAACCATACATATATAAGCATATTATATCAACATCAAATCATGGCGAATCACGTACATGCTCATATATCGAAAACAGTTAAACACATAAATGAATTAAAAACTTTTCGCAAGTAGCTCTGATGCCATTGAAGGGTTTTTAGCACATAAGCGCAGCGAAAACGTAAATTTAAATCTTAAAAAAACCGAAACCCTCCGCAGGATCCATGCGAAAAATAATATTTAATTCGTAGTTCAGTATGTTTACCTTAAGAAGCTTTACGTTAATAGAAAGATGGAGGTCTTTAATGGCGATCCAAAAATGATGAACGGAGATCCTTAGCAGCTGCTCCTCAAGTGTGAAGCACTCCACCGATATCCACCTAGAAAACGATGTAATGAAGGAGGAGGAGATGGAAAGAATTAGGGTTTTGTAAATCTTTTTGGTTGAGGCAAAAATAGGGTCTATAATAGTATATTAATAGGCAAAAATTTCAGCTAAAAATTTTCCCATAAAATATTATTATTATTAACCCTTTATTATTCTCACTAATAATTAAAACACCTTTTAATTATTAATCCTTTTTCTAAACACTTTAGAAATAATTCTCTCACTTGATTTAATTACCAAAAATTAAATTCTTAATTAATAATATTAAGAACTTTTTCTTAATTAATTTATAATCAATTAAATCTCATTTAATCAATTATTAAATTTTCCAATTAATTATTTATTTCATAAATAAATAATTATCAGCCATTATTAATTAATTTCTCCACCATTAAATCATTCTCTTTTATGGTGTGACCCTGTAGGTTCAATATTAAGCCGGTAGTAGAAATAAATAATAATAAAACTATTTTATCATTATTTATATAAATTCTCTAATTCATTAAATATGATTAATTAATTAATCATATTTATTCTACATCGTGAGGGATACTTCTCAGCATATCACGACTATCTGGATAATACGAATTCACTGCTTAGAATATCAAGAACATATTCAGTGAGTAGTTACCGTACAATTAATTCCTTCTACCCTGCAATGTCATGATTAAATACAAGGCATGGAACTTGTGTCAAGCCTATCTTATTTAATCACTTGCTTTCCCATTCACTATGCTTAGTTCTATTTAATTTAAATTAGAAACTCCTTTCTAATTTCATTCACTCTGGCTAGAGATTCCTGAACTAACATAAGTGGATCAGCATTGAACATTCTCTTCCTACACTGGAAGGGGTAGATCCTTTATTGATCATACACTATCTTCGTGTACAAATTCCTATACCCAGTAGAGCCCTTATAATTGTCCCTTGAGACTAAGAACTAAACCAAAGCATAGTTCAGTGTACACAAGATGACTATGATGACCTCAAGTCTAAGGATACTTGTACAACTATCACTATGTGAACAACTGCTGACACGTGAGTGAACTCCATCAGTTGTTCAGCTGCGTGAGTCATGTTCAGTGAACTTATTCTATAATAAGCACCTACATACTAGCTATAGTGTCACCACACAAATGTCTATGAGAACAGACATCCTTCATAATGAAGCAAGCATAGTATGTACCGATCTTTGCGGATTATTAATTACCAGTTAGTAATCCTACGATCAGGAACTATTTAAGTTTAGAGTTATCATTTTTTAGGTCTCATTATTATGATCTCATCACAATCCATAAAAAGCTTTACTCTAAACTGTGGTATATCTTATTTAAATATTTAAATAGATAGAGCCCGCAATAAAAACAAAACAAGTCTTTTATTAATATCAATGAAATCAAAACAGATTACATAAAAGTTATTCCTAAATCCTCATACATGATTGAACTTAGGACATATCTCTTTCAACACAGTCATCAAATTTAGTGTTAAAAAAGTACTTTGGTGTAATTATTTTTATATAATTTTTGTATTTTTTATAATTCGTATTAAACCCTAATCTTTTTTAACGAAAATAAATTTATTCTCTTTATGCCTCATCAATTATTTTTGACAAATAAAAGCAATTTTTATTAATTTGAACATAATACATTCAGGACAAACCCCCAATTGCAGATACAACCAGATTGGAAAACAAATAACCTAATAAAAATAATTATATGATTTGTTTCCTGATCATTTAACACACTGAATTTAAGAAATTTTGAAGTTAAAAATGAAATAAAAAATATTCCAAACGATCCAAAGTGCACCAACATCCCATAAAATAGAAACATCACAATTGATCATATCACGTAAAAATTATTGTTAGCACAGTGTTCAGAAACACCAGTGGCATAAACTGCAATTATAGAAGCGGTACCCCAACTATCTACATGTCGAATATCAGCTATACACCTTTTTTAATATGTTATGTTAACAATTCTTTTTGAAAAGTATGAATTAATCTCATTCTCCTTTGAAATAAATGATTATCTTTATGTTAAAAAGAGGACAGAAGAGAATAGACGATCATAAAAAAAAATTAAAATTTTATACTCCAAAGTTTTTTTAGGAAAGAATTTAAGCGATTGATTTTTCAAAGAGAATTCTAACAATTTTCTCTTCATATTTTCTTCTCAAAAATAGGATAATTACTAGAATAATTACTATGTAAATTTTTAAACAACTCCAGTCATACCCTTTTTTCAAAATTTTATCTTTTCAAAAAAACCGGTGAACAAGAGAATAATTTTTTTATTTTTCCCCTCACTTTCTCTTCTTTCCCGTCAAAACTCTGGAGCTCCATCTAGGGTAGAGCTCCATCTAGGGTAAAAATATGTTATGGCCAAAATTTGGTTATGGATCATTTCGGGTCGAGAATGGGTCAATCGAGGTCACATTGGAGCAAAAAGATGAAGGATGGGATTTTGGGCTGTGATGCGCGAGGCGAGGATGCGCCCACAATCTTAGGACGCGTCCAAATATTGTGCATACTGTGTAAGATTGCAATGCCGATAGACGGGTTATGACGCGCCTAGAACTTAGGGCGCGCCCTCTTAGTGTGAACTGAGAAGATAGAATTGACCATGTGCTAGAGTCACAATACAAGGGAGAATGTGTGCATTCTACGAGAGGAGGACGCGTCATGTCCTTTGAAGATGCATACTTTTGGATTCATTTAGGAAGTTGGGTTTGTCCTCACCTAGGACAAGGAAAATAAGAACAAGTTCAGAACAAGGTAGGCATGGAAGGAGCAGTGGAGGGTTATTTTTACTAACATATTTATTGTAGGTATTCTTTGAAGAATTACCTCCTTGAGTCGGTCAAGGAGGGGATATTCGTGAAAAGCTGAAAGGCCTCCAGGAGTATGCCTGATGATTGAAGGCCTCCTCCTGTATTCAACAGGTGTCCTCGTTGGGGATGCGGGGTTAACTTTGGTGTGTGCTTTGAGAACTCTGTTCCTGTACTTTGCACCCAAGAGCTTGGGATCACCTGTCCTGCTATCTGGTGGGTTATCCTCATTCGGGGGACAGGGACGCGTCCGGTATTTGGGGTGAACCGTAGAAATACCTGTGTTCGTAAATCAAGGAAGATAGTTATAGTGGAGTGTTATCCTTGCACAGGGAGATGCACTATCCGTAAAGTCCTACGATTATGAGCGAGCCTTGGGCCTTCGCGGTTGGGCCTCATAGTTGGAGATAGCTATAGTGGAGTGTTATCCTTACGCGGGGAGATGCACTATCCATGAAGTCCTACGATTATGATCGAGCCTGGGGCCTTCGCGGTTGGGCCTCATAGTTGGACATTCCTAAAGCTAGCGGAAGATGGATTCTGGAAGGAATTCTACCGGGCCTAGAAATAAGAAGTCTAAGCCCATTAGATTTGTTGTTCCTCAAAAACTATGTCAGGCTTGATCCCTATATAAAGGGTACATAGGCACATTGAGAGGGGCAAGAAGTTAAGAGCTGAAAAGGAGCCACCACTTGCCCTAATCAATCTCAGCCACCAATTAACACAACCACCACACACCGCTTGATTTTCTGACGAAGAACCACTTTCACGGATCTTGATTCCGGCGAGAAACCTCAAACTTTGTTGTTACCATATTTCTCCGTCAACAAATTGGCGCTAGAAGGAGGGGTGCTGATCAAGATCATAATCTTAGGAGGAAAAGATATCTTACAATTGTGATGAAAGTTCTTATGATGGAAGTGATAGAAGATATGAAGGAAATGGTAAGGGAGGCTACATTCGACATGAACCCTACGTGCCCAGAAACATAATGGATCCTCCGCGAGCTCCAGATGTGGGAGGAACACCACCAGTTCTCATCAGCAATGCCAATATCTTGGAGCAGCTGTATCTCATGGGGGACACTCTGAACAACTTTAACTCGAAGTTGAGCATGGTGGAGCGTCGTAAAATGAGGAGGGGTCGTCATTTTCCCCTCTATGTCCTTGTCTTAGGGAAAGCTCTCGTTGTAGAAGGAAACATCCAGAATGTTCATGGCCAAGCTAATGGAGGAAACCTTTGAATCACTCTGCGGTGCTTGGAATACTCTTAAGATGTCGAGCCTATTGTGGAACTATCGATGAGAAAACTGATGGAAGAGAAAGGCCTCATATCGACAATCAGGTTGTCCCACATCCGCATAGGACTGGTCGTACGATAGACGAGCGTTGCCATTCGAAAAATATCCAGAACCAAGATAAAGAAAGAAGAGATTTTTCAACCCTGAATAAAGAATTGGCATAAGGTTAGAAGATGATGATCTGAGGATGTTGCTGTTGGAATGGCAAAAGGAAGTTAACGTCAGAGAAGTGAGGCCCCGTGATATAACGCGTGTTCCCCCTACATACTCAAGGTATGGTAGGGCACGGCACCGCGAACACGAGCGTGCCCCTCCACGTGGAAAATTTGGAAGTTATGGTCGGGGTTACCAAAGGAACGTCCGGGGAATGATGGAATATCAGCACAGGAGGGCGTCGTATCATGGGAGGTGTGAGGATAAGCCCTCAACTGAAAAAGCTCACATCGTTGTTCCTATAGCCTCACATAGTGCCACGGGCAATGGATCGAGGACGCGTCCTCATGGTGGAGACGACATCCGAATTCAAGAAAGGTTGCAAAACAATGATGAAGCCCTGAGACGCGACCAGGAGATTTGTCATGTACAAGGAGAGGTTCCAAATCAGGATGATAATATACCATAGCCGCAACCTCAGGGCGAGGGGCATCAGAATCCACCGATACACCGGGGGTAACCAGGGGGAACAGTAACAACCCCGACAACTCAATGTTCAAACCATCCCTGGAGTGGGAACGTTCAATGTAGATGATCTTAAGAGGTTGATCAACCATCTTGAAGGAGGAAGGGTCATAGTAACTGCGCAAGCCCCATCCCCCTTCTCTGTTGTTGTAAGAGAAGCGCAGCTACCTGTTAGATACAGGAACACGACCAATGAGTTACGTTTCCATGGAAACTCTGACCCCATGGAATTCTTGGGATGCTTCAACATTGAAATGGATGTATATCAGGTACCTGATTTAGCACAATGCCATCTTTTGGTGACCACTTTTAGAGAAGGTGTTCAGCAGTGGTTCCAGAAACTTGGCCCGAGAGTTATCACGTTATGGGAACAAATGAAAACTTTGTTCTTGATTCAGTTCCAAGCTGCGGTAAAGTATACTCCGCCTGTTACCACACTGGAAATTGTAAAACAGAAGGAGGGAGAAAGCTTGACTTCATACTTCAAAAGGTTCAATTCAGAGTCTACCTTGGTGAGGGGAGCAACTGACGAGACATTGAAAATGCTTCATATAGCTAGTCTGCGCATGGGAACAGAATTCTGGAAACACTTGCAAGGAAAAGACCCTGTTTCGTTAGCTGAGGTACTTGCCCAGGCTGAGTCCTTCAAGGCAATTGAGCAATCACTTGTTGAGACCAAAAAGAATGATAACACCAATAACTCAAATGGGCGAAGTAAGAGGAGATATAAGTCTGCGAGTCCAGAGTATCGACGGAATGCTCAGAGTCCTAACAGGGTAAATGCCATGAATATGCGGAGAGAGTGGAGTCCACCTTCGAATTATGAAAAGAGGGTAAACAACTATACTCCACTGGCGGCATCCATTGATCACATTTTTGAAGTGAGCAAGGATAGAGGAATCTTCAAGAAACCGGAACGCTTAACCTCATGGCAGAGTAGGGACAAGAAAAAATATTGTGAATATCACGAGTCTACCGGTCACGATATCCACGAATGTCATCACCTAAAAGATGAAATTGAAGAGCTGATCAAGGTAGGATATCTGGGAGAATGGATTGACAAGGTGAAGCGACGAAGAGGAAATGACGACAAGGGGAAAGATGAAAGGCATCCCCCACAAGAGGATGTTGATTAGAAGCCAGCGGATGTCAAGTTCCAAGGAGCTGGAATTATTAGGGCAATCTTCTAGGGATATCCATTTATCGGCGATAGTAATCGGGCGTTGGAGAGGAACGCTAGAGAGGCACGACATCAACCATTCACCAACATTCATAGCTTGGAGGATAGACCTCCGAAAATATTCAAAGGGGAGTCTTCTGATATTACGTTTAGGGAAAGAGAGTCAAGGTGGGTGAATTATCCTCATAACGATGCATTGGTGATAACTATGCTCATTGGGACGATGAACGTGCATCGGGTCTTGCTGGACAACGGAAGCTCTGTGAACATCTTGTACAATAGCACGTACAAAAAATTCGGTTTCCCGGATAGTGATATGAATTTTGAAGATGTGCATGTCTACGGTTTTACCGGAGAAGCAGTTTGGGTTATGGGTTCGATTAGACTTCCTCTCATACTTGGGGAAGGAGCTCTGTCTATTAATCAAATAATAGAATTCAAGGTGTTGGATCAAGAGTCTATGCATAATGTACTGGTGGGCAGACCTTTGCTACGAACCTTCAGAGTAATAACTTTGATACATCACTTAATGATAAAGCTCCCTACGCCCAATGGAGTGGGCAGCTTGTGGGGATCATAATACGAGTCACGTGACTGTTATCACAAGGCCATTAAGGAATTTCACAGGAGAAGGTATGAGGGAAAGAGCCTTCCGGAAGAGGATGCGACAGATATCCAAGTGAATCCAAATGGAGAAGTTCATGACCATTATTTTATGGAAGAGCCGGGGGAAGAAAAAACTTGTATGACCAACACCTCTGCTTTGGTGCTAGGGAATGTTTTGAGAATTCATAGTGTGGAAGAAGTCACGGTGAATCACGAAGGAGATTTTGTGCAGAGAGAAGTTAACAGAGAGATATTAGAAGGGAGGAGTGAAACTTTTCAAAGCTTAGAAATTAACCCCAAGGTGGATGCTCCTCAAAAAGAGGGCGCGCCCTTGGAAGATGAAAATGTGAATAAGGTTGATGCTCCTTAAAAGAAGGACGCGCCCTCCATGTTTATAATATCAAAGAATTATGCTTCTCTAATTGATGAAGCGCCCTCTCAGCAATGTGTGAAACTATGCCTTGTCCTGAGGTGAATGCTCCTACTGATAAGGACGTGCCCTCAAGTACAAGAATGGAGGTGGAAGACCCCCGAGACTTTGATTTTGATCTGGATTCTACGAACACTATGCCTGCTGAGAAAACAGGGCCAGCTGAGGATACGCTATCTATCCCTATTGATAAGGATAATCCGAGCAAGATATTGAAGGTGGGATCTCAGTTAAGCTATGAGATGAAAGAAAGGCTAACCCATTTTTTATAAAGAATCTCGATATCTTTGCATGGAGTCATTCAGACACGGTTGGGATTGACCCGGGAGTAATGTGCTATCATTTGAACATCTTCTCTAATTGCACGGGCATACGACAAAAGCATCATCCGATGAGCGGGGAGAGGGCAGTAGCATTAAAGTAAGAGGTAGATCGATCCTTGGAAGTTGGGCTAATCAAGGAATCTTTCTACCCCGAGTGACTCACAAATCCGGTGCTTGTGAAAAAACCAAATAGGAAATGGAGAACGTGTGTAGATTTCATGGATCTGAACAAAGCTTGCCCGAAGGATAGTTTTCTACTCCCACGGATTGATCAGTTTGTCGATGCAATGGAGGGGCATGCCTTATTAAGCTTCATGGACGCGTACTCCGGTTATAATCAAAGTCCGATGTATGGCCCCGATCGGGAACATACATTCTTCATCACTGACAGGGGTTATATTACTACACAGGGATACCATTCAGATTGATCAACGCAGGCGCGACCTACCAGCGGTTGGTGAACATGATGTTCAAGAATCAGATTGGAAAGACCATGAAGGTATATGTAGATGACATGTTGGTCAAATCAAAAGATGCAAATGATCATGTCAAGCATTTAATGGAAATGTTCAATATTCTAAGGAGATTTCGCATGAAGTTGAACCCGTAAAAATGTGTGTTTGGTGTTGATTCGGGCAAGTTCCTTGGATTCATTATCAATCACAGGGGGGTTAAAGTCAACCCTGCTAAAATGCAGGCTTTACTAGACATGAGGTCTCCCACAAGTGTGAAGCAGGTCAAAGTTTAACTGGAAGGATTGCTGCATTAAATCAATTTGTGTCCAAATCATCCGATAGTTGAAAGGAATTTTTCAAGGCAATTAAAGTGGCAGGGAAGGACTTTGTGTGGACGCCGGAATGTGAGGAGGCTTTCAGGAAAAACAAGGAGCAGCTGGGGAATCCTCCCATGTTATCAAAGCCTTTGGATGGGGAATCTTTAATTCTATATTTGGCAATGTCGGAATATCCGATCAGTGCAGTACAGGTGAGAGAAGAGGATGGACAACAATCACCAGTATATTATATAAGTAAGAGGCTGCATGATGCGGAAACTCGGTACACCAGCATGGAGAAATTGGTTTATGCACTAATCCTTGCATCAAGAAAGTTACACCCATATTTTTCAGGCTTATGAAATTGAAGTTTGTATAGCATATCCTCTACGGCAAATCCTTCACGAACCAGAATTGTTAGGGAGAATGTTGAAATGGGCTGTGGAATTGGGGCAGTTTGACTTGGAATACATGCCGCGCTCAGCGATCAAAGGACAAGCTCTAGCTGATTTTCTGCTAGAATTTGATTCTAAATTTGATGACAAGACTCTGGGGCATTACATCCACCTTGTCCTGAAGAAGTTTTGGACTCGTTACAAAAAGAAGAACTTTCGCACCATTGGTGGATCTTGCATGTGGATGGAGTAGTTAATAATGGAGGAGCAGGCGTGGGCATAGTGTTTGTATCTCCGGAGGGCCATCATCTGATGAAGGCGATTCACTTTAAGTTCTATGATACAAACAATGATGCGAAGTATGAAGAGTTGATTAATGGCCTGAAGATTTCCTTAGAAATGGGAGTTCTGAATCCGATTGCGAGGAGCGATTCAGAGCTTGTGGTAAACCAAGTGAATGGGGGGTTTCAAGCTCGAGGACCATGGATGAAATTGTACTTGATGTGCATGCAGTGGCTATTTAGAATATTCAGGGAGGTTAGACTGGAATGTGTACCGCGAGAAAAGAACGGCAATGCGGATGCCTTAGCAAAAATGGGGTCTTAGCAAGAAGATGTGTTGTTGGGGTCTATACCTTTGGAAATTCAGGAGATTCCCAGTATCCCGGAGAAAGAGGTAATGTAAGTGGATGAAACTCCTGCAGAAACATGGATGACGCCTATTCTTGCTTAAATTAACAAGAGAACACTTCTTGAAGACAAGTTTAAGGCCCGGCGACTTCACTACCAGGCTGCGGGATATGTGGTGTATGATAAGATAATGTATAAGTGAGATTTCAATCAACCGTTGCTCAGGTGTGTTGATGAGGAAGAAGGAAATTACATTTTGAGGGAGGTACATGAAGGAATTTATGGCAATCACTCGGGGGTAGCTCGTTGGCGATGAAGATTCTATGCCAAGGTTATAATTTGCCTACAATGAAGGAGGATGATATGAACTTCGTTAGAGCATGTGATCGCTATAAATGCTTTGGGAATTACTCATCTATACTGGAAACGTTTTTGACATATATGATGAGTTCATGGCCATTTTCCATGTGGGGAATTAATCTCATTGGTGAATTATCGAAAGGTAAAGGAGAAGTCAAGTATGCGGTGGCAGTAGATTACTTCACTAAGTGGGCCGAGGCTATGCCATTGGCAACCATCACTGCGAAGAAAATCAAAGACTTTCTCTTCAACTCCATTATATACAGATTTGGGATCCCTTATAAACTTGTCTCTGACAATGGAAAGTAGTTTGATAGTAAGGAGTTGTGACAACTATGTGAGGATTTGAAGATTAAGAAGAAATTTACAGCAGTCTATGATCCACAGAGCAATGGACAAACACAGGCTATCAATAAGATAATAAAGCATACTCTCAAGACCAAGTTGGAGGAATGCAAAGGGAATTGGCTTGAAGAACTCCCAAAGGTGTTGTGGTCTTACAACACTACTCCAAGGTCCACCATGGGAGACTCTCCTTTTATGCTCACGTATGGATATGAGCCTATGGTTCCCGTAGAAGTTGGTTCGGGATCGCTCCGGAGGGATCGGTATGCAGAGGAAGATGCAGAGGTTAAACAGAGGCTTCATTTCGATCTCTTGGAGGAAACGAAAAAGAACTCTCAGTTAAAGCTCGCAGCGTATCAGCAACGCGCATCAAGGTATTACAACAAGAGAGTAAAGGGACAGCTGCTAAAAGTGGGAGATCTGGTGCTCAGAAAGGTAATGCCAAACATGAAGAATCCACAACATGGAGTGTTTGGGGATAATTGGGAAGGACCATACAGAATAAAGGCTATATTATGGAAGGGGACCTATCATCTCGAAGACCTGAAAGGAAAACTTGTCCCACGGGCGGGGAATGCAGAGCATCTGCGGAAGTACTACTAGTGAGGCGTGGTTGCGGCCCCTTATTATTATTTATATTTCCAGTTGATTTAAGTAGAGTTGTGCCCGAATAGTACTAGAAGCAATAAAATTCCTCCTAGCCTAGGGGTGTAGTGCATGTACTATCCTACCTTAGTACTAGTTGAATGATCATATTTTTGAATAAGTTCCCCACAGAGCATATTAGCCATGGGACCGATGCACTTTTGACACTCGAGCGTATTATTAATAAAAACTTTGGAAATTTCTTCGATAATTGTTGTTTGATTGATTTTATTGTCAGGCAAAATGTCTATGAAGTGTTAATTGACGCCATCTGTAATAAAGACGCGTCCTGGAGTTATGTAAAAACCCTTTTGCATGTAAAGAATGAGAACACGCCCTCAATCCTTATAGTGTTAATAACAGTTTATGGCACTTAAATCAAATTAGCATGTAAAGTGGATGCCTCCTGAAAGAAGGACACGCCCTTATTATACGACGCTTAGTTTATAATATTAAGGAGTTAACACAAGAAGACTTATATATATGGAGAACTAAGAAAAACTTTGATGCAATTGTAATAAGGACGCGCCCTCATTGGGAAGAGTGTTCTAGAGGTTGTCTTAGATAAATGGTGACGCGTCTTGCGTTGACGACACACCCAGTATATAACCTGTTAAGTAAAATTATTGAAATAAGGTATATATGAAAGGAAAAATGCATTAAAATAATTCAAGGTGTAGAACCTTGAAAAAGTACCACCAAACAAAGTTCAGGAATACTAAGTCATAGGGTTACAAATTGCAAGGTTTAAAGGGACCTGCACCCTTAGAGTTGTTCAGAAAAGTTCACAAATAAAAAAAAGATGCGTCCTAAGACGGGGGCACGTCCTGCTCCTTATCTTGGTCTTTGGGAGGAGATGGAGGAGGTTATTCCTGGAGAGGTGAAGGTGTTGGAGACGCGTCCTCCTCCTCTAGTCCAAGAATGATCCTTTTGTTTTTTATGGAGTCTGCAGCTCTAACCTTGAAATCATTTACCCATTTTTGGGTTTCTTCATCAAATTTAGAAAAGGTATATTCTGGATCATTAGCAATAAAACCATAACACTATTCCTTAAAGCCGGCTGTAAATCCAGCCTGATGCACTACTTCTTCTCCTCCCTCTAACCATGAACTCTATCATCATTCACAATATCCAAGTCTAGTTGCATTTTAGGGTTTACAGCAACTACTTCATCAACATCTTTTTCCATAGCAGTGACATGCCCATCTAGGCGCGCCTTCTCTAGCTGTAATGCAAGGATTTCATCATCTTTCTCCTTGGTAAGCAGTGTGATGCTTTTCTCCAAAGATTTGATTGTCTCTTCAGCTTTGCTTTTAGCATCATCAGCAGCAGCAAGATGCGCCTTTAATCTGGCAGCCATGTTAGCATTTTTCCTTGTGTGAAGGTGAAGCTCAGCTGCGGACTTCACCATAGCTTGCTCAGTCTACTGCTCTGTCCTTAAAGTCCATCCTTTCACCTCCTCTTTAAAAAAAATCCAGAAGAGGATGCGCCCAAGTATCTGTGAAAGAATGATTGACCGAGACAGTTTTTTGGCGCTTAGAGGGCACGTCCTCCTTATCTGAGATGTCCACCATAGTAGTATCGATGATTTTTGGAGGGGGAGAAGGGATCACAGTAGAAGGAGGGTCCTTGACTTTTGGATTAGTTTTTGTAGCAGCATGCTTGGTCCTCCTAGCTTTCTGCTTCTTGGAAGTACCAATGGAAAAGCCCTCGGGGAAAGAGGTCATATATGCAAAGAAACATAGTAAAAAGTTAGAAAAAGGATGCGTCCGAAAAGGGGAGGCGCATCCAACAGCTGTCAGCTTAAACTTGAGAATTATTATAGAAGCAGTTAAACGAATGCACCCAATAGTTAAGGACGCGTCCAAGAGGAAATCAATAAATATTTAATAATATATGACATCATAAAGTTAAGAAAGAGAAAATTAGAAGAAGTATTCTAAAAGGTGGAGGTAATGGCTAGGCATGCATGAAGAATAATAAAATATGCTAAACAAAAGATTTATAAACAAGACGCGTCCTAGGGGTCATGACGTGCCTTATGTAAACTATGAAAGAATATACGTAATAACAAAGAAGGGAAAGCAAGTTATGTATGTCATATATGATGCGTCCAGATTATGAGAATGCGTCCTAGTATTGTTAATTTTACCTTGTTCCAGATCCACTTTTCTATTGATGTCAATTTGAACCAACTCGTTGACATCGAATGTAATAACTTAAATTTTTGAGACCTTGTAAAATGTTTAATGAATATAAACCCTAACGGACGGGAAAAACTTTTGAGCCCACACTATGTAGTGTATGAGAAAATGAGTTTCGGAGTTGATATTACGATTATACTAAATGAGTGTATGTAAACGCTATTAGTTTTTGAAGAAAACGAACTTTGAAAAACGACAGTATTTACGACGCATCGAGGATTACGGGAATCACAATATAATTACGAGATTAAAACCCTAAGGATTTATATTCAAGTAGGATAAATAAAAATATAAGGAATAAATACGAAAGGAATTACATCGTGAACCATTTACGAGTGAGTATTACTAAAAACGTTTAAGTAACCGAGCAAACGCGTAAATGATTAAATAAATGTAACACACTAACTAAACCATGGTAAGGAAGTAACCATGGTTACTTCATCAAATAGTGAGCTAACCATAGGATGATCAAGCTATCTAGCAAAATAGTGTGCTAAGGAAGCTAACCAAGCAGTTTAGCTTGTAACCTAGCAAGCTATTAAGATTTTTCCCTAAGATTTGCAACCAAGAATCAACATAGAATGCTATACTAGGAGAATAAAATCAATTGCAAAGATATCACCTCATCTTCCTAGAAACAACCTAGCAAAGCATCCAAGAGAAGCAACCAAGAGGACTATAAATACCCCCCCTCATAACTTTGTTCCATTCGGCAATATTGAAGAAAAAGGGGAAATCCAATTCAAAAACTCCAAGTTCTAGCTCTTGTAAAAATTACCCAATTAATTCTCAAGCCTCCTAGAAACTAAACTAAGGTAATAAAATAATTCTTTCATCTCTTTTTATCAAGGTTTGATGGGTGGAATAAATTCAAGAAACTCACTAGTGAATAGTGTGAATAGTAACCTCTCTTTGGTTTCTTGATTTCAATGGTGGTTTTAGGTTCTAAAAATCATACCAAGCGCTTCCAAGCTTCCACCATCCTCAAGAACACATCTCAAGCTTTCAAGAAAGGTAAAAATCTTTGGCCCAAATTTATTTAAGATTCATTTTTAAGATCCATTTAGTATGTGGTAGTAAACCTAGTGTAATGAGTGTTATTGGAGAAATCTTGATGATTAAGTTAAATAGATTTAAGGTTGGTTGTTGTTGCCTCAATAACATGATGTTCTTGAAAGGAGTTTGTGTGTTAATAATGATATGATGATTGTTGGTGGTTTTGTTAAGAGTTAGGGCGTAAACGAAACCCCGATCGTAAACGTAACTCCGTTAAAACCAACGAATCGTAACTTTAAGTTTCTGCAGAAAGTCCCGAATTTTTAAACTGTATTTTCTTGAAAAATAACCCTTTTTAGGGTAGAAAATGTTATAAGGATCGTTTAGACGCTTGAATCGCTTGATTCCGATTTACGGATCAAAAGTTATGACCGTTTTTGTAAAAGTGATTTACGCGACAAAAACTGCTACGAATCACGAATTTTGAAAATATAAAGGATAGACTTAAAAGTGTTCATAAATCATGAAATTTTTACATAGAGTAAAATATTGAGTTTCCTAACTTCCATAAAAATTTCAAAAGAAAATAATGATTTCTCAATTTTATAAAAATGTTGGAGCCGAGACCGCGCGAGTAGAAACCGTGAGTATCCATAAGCGGAGCCGACGACGATAATAAGAATGAACCTAAGATACTTAGGAAAATGAAGTGACCATAATTTGAATATGACTTAAAGGAATGTTAAGGTTAGTATAAGTTGAGAGGGTGCATAATAAGTAGCGCATGAGTGCGGGTTGCCGTAAATTAGAACGGAACCTAACGAAATGAAATGTGTTTATGGTTATAGATTTCCGAGCAGAACCTACAGCATCCTCCACCTCGAGATACCCAGGCAAGTATACAAACCCAACTCCATTTTTTTTACTGTTGTGTTGTGAAAGGATTGTTTTACTTTCATCACATAAATACCATTCTTGCCATGATACGTAGTTGTTGAATTTTTGCATAATATGGCGATGTTGTACGATAAGTATATTTTGTGAAATGTTTATTCCGCTTTAAGCGTGACATATCATATGAGACCGAGAGTCGGTCGGTATTTAAGATAAAACCCAGGATTCATTCCGGCAATATTATAGGACGGTTATAAGTCCATAGTAGTACGTTTTAAAGGGACTCATCGTTCACTTACGAAATATTAAAACACCTCGAACTTTTATTTAAACAATTTCCCAACGATCATATTCCCACAACTATATTTTATTGTTCGAATAATAAATATTATATACTTATTCCTTTATTATGGGAGTAGTATACTCCAACGTTTATCTATTTTAAACCTGATTAATCATTATAGATTATTAATTATGTAGACACAAAACTAGTTGAGGAATATCATTTTAAATATTCTTTTAGAGAGTAAACTCATTCGAGGTTTAATTATTTATCGACTATTATTTATTTAACTATTATTCTTAAAGGGTTTATTATTGATTTAAAAATCATGGATTCTGATTAAATTATATTTCCTGATTTCGGAATATCATTCGAATAATTTCAGATCGTCGGTGAATATTATCCCGACTTATTTAATATTTTGAATATAGTTTCAAGGAGAAACTTATCCCCCTTATTTACTTATTTGTTGACAACGGTCAACTCACATCCTTAGTACTTCCTCCGAAATTCTCGGAAGTACGTATATACATATATATACACTTATGTCTTACAGAGATAAGCTGTTTTTATCAACAAGCAAAACACTTGGGGAACTTCGATGTGGTTCGAGTTCTCAAGAATTGATAGAATTCTTTTAAAGGACACAGGAGGGGTAAACTCTGGTACTATGTGTGCTAGATGGACTACCAAAGGTACCGCAGGTGAAGGTACTCAATGTACTCAGGAACTTGTGAAGTATGTGTATACCCGAAAATGGGACACCCCGAATGCGGCAAGGGTGATAACCGGGATACGAAGGTGTCTTCCTTCTACTAGTAGAAAAGGTTACTATTATTGTATTACGACTGATCATCGTATACGGTGGCTCCAACGAGTGTCCTAATTCTTCCAATTGGAATTGAAATGCAATACCATAACCCAAGCCTAGGTGCTGGGATTACTATTAAGGTATTCGCAGGATATTAAAATCCCTTAAAGAATTGTTTTCATAAGAAGGTGTGTATCACCAAGGAAAACTATCTTCAAATAAAACATAATTATCCTATATAATGTTATTATACAGTCATTTTCATACTGTACATTATTATGCTGGGCATTATAGCTCACACTTGTTTTCTTAAATTGACACAACACAACAGTGAATCAAGATGCCTGCCATGAGAACCACAGCTAGGAAACGGGTAGGAAATGGCCAGCTGTTCCGTAGATTGTTTGGTGTTGTACCACAGGTAGTCAGAATAAGCTGGATTAGTTTTCAGTTGTTTATAGTTCGGCTTATATATAAGTATGACTTATGTAAGGTAAGAAACAAGAAACGTATATTTGGCCGGCGGACTAGCCTTACCTAAAGGTCACTCCCCGGTAAGACTAATTACTTTTGGGTTGTAATAAATATCACTTGATGGTTAACAATTACTCTAGTTATGATGGTTCATTTCCAAGACAATAACCTGTAAGTGTGTGTGTGTAATAAGTGTGGGGTCGTGAAGCGTGAGTATTTGCATATTGTAGTGTGAGTTGTGTGAGTTTAGATGGCGTGGCTTCCACGACTCCTGACCCCGCATTTTGGGATGCCACAGAAATGGTATCAGAGTCTTAGGTTATCAAATTTTGGAAACGATAGGACATAAAATACGTAGACAAAAGAATAATAAAATAATCAATTGGAGCTCAAGTCAAGTTCGTTGTCGGGCTACACGGGTAGTGTTGACCGTTTTACCCTCAAGGGAATTCCAACTCTAAGTTAGTAAAACCTTGCCTATTGTGTCAGGTACCAGTGAAGCCTAGGAGGGAGGTTGATCCTGTTGATGATGTTATGATTCCTGAGCGTGACCCTATTCCCGAGCCAGAGAGACAACCCATTGATGATTCAGAGGATGACCCAACTGAGGATGTCCTAGAGGAGGAGACTAACCTTTCTGTCCCCGTAGCAAATGGCGTTGTATGGAGGGATGTAGGGATGTACCCTCACCAGGCTATTCGCTCTCCTACACCACCCTCAGGGATTCAGAGCCCTATGCCCTATACTGATGATGATGAGGAGGAGGAGGAGGAGGAGGCGATACGTGCACAGTTCCAGGAGGTTCATGACATATCCTCTAGCGACCCAGATTCACCTCTACCACCACCGACGACCATGCATGTAACCGTACACGACTGGATAGTGGGTCAGCTTAATGCTGAGATCACTGCGGCATCTGCTCGCATTATGGAGTTATGCCAGGAAATGACAGCTGAGAGAGCCACACGACTAGGATACCTAGGAGATTTCAGAGCTGCTTCCCCAGCCATAGCCCGCAGAGAGATCGATGGGATCGAGCTCCGTACCAGGGTTCAGATGAGGATGACAGCAGTGGGAGGATACATCTCGGTAGTTGATGCAGAGCTGATGATTGCAGGAGCGATGAGGAGGGTGTGTGACCTCACTCGCAGTGACTGAGAGACTAGTGACTAGATATGGACCTTGAAGAAGGCTGGGTGACTTGTCACCAATTTTGATAGGATAGCTAGTAGTAGATAGCGTTCATAGCCCTTCAGGGTATATGGCTTATGTATTTTCATTTCAGTATCTAGAACTAGTAGTCATAGATTGTAATCAGGCATGTATGAACTCGGCTAGTTGTTTCATCCCCAAGGTATAAGTGGGAGATCTTATTAATATATATCTAAGCGGTTATTAAGAAATGATGTCTATATTATTGCACCTTATAAAAACCTGCTAGATAATAAATGACATGCTTATATATTAATAAAATAATCCAACTGTTATAATTACAACCATGTTGACCAATTTTCATTATCAGAACAATGTCACCCCGTAGAAGAGGAACCAGGGCACAGCCCGCATAATCTGTTAACCAACAACAAGGTGAACCTGACCCTGTAGTGAATGAGGAAAGTGAAGAAGACCTAGACTATAATGAATATGATGAGGAAGAATATGTAGAAGAAGAGGCTGAGGATACCCATCAGAGAGGAAACCCCACGAATGAATTTATGGAACTATTAAGAGCAAATCTGAACCAACAGCCAATTCCACCACAGCCACATGCTGCCCAACAGACTGCAGCTACTGCCTTTAGAGCCTTTAAATCTCTCAAACCCCCAGAGTTTCTAAGATCTGCCGACCCCGTTGAAGCACGGGCCTGGCTCAAAGAGATAGAAAAGTCCTTCGAGATACTAGGTGTTGAGGACCGACATAAGACCATTTTCACTTCTTACATGCTGAAAGAAGAATCTAACTACTGGTGGGAGTCGAAACGAAACCTAGAAACTGATGTTGTGATTCCATGGGATAGATTTACCCGACTATTCTTAGACAAGTACTTCCCTAGGTTTATGGAGACCCAGATGGAGATTAAGTTTCTGGAGTTGAAACAGGATAAGATGACTGTGGCAGAATATGAGGCCAAGTTTACTGAGTTATCGAGATTTGTGCCTGAGTTTGTGAATACCAAAGAAAAGAAAGCGCGAAGGTTTCAGCTTGGTCTGAAACAGTGGATACAGAACCGAGTGGCAGTGTTAGAGCTGACAGACTATGCCACCTTAGTGCAGAAAGCCTCGATTGTTGAAGCTGGCAGTGAGCAGAGTGTGAAGGAAAAGGAAAATAGGAAGAGGAAGATAGGAAGCCAATGAATAGGAAAAGGAGCCTTCCGAGCAGGTTCGTCAGGGGAGCGGTGTCCCAGCCTGCACGAGGCCCCGGATTCAGAAAGGCCCCAAGTGAGAGTGTTGGCCAGGGCGGCGGACAATCTAGGGCAACATTTCATAGCCAACCACGTGCCCCAATACCAGAGTGTCAAACCTGTAAGAAGAGACACCTTGGAGTGTGTACCCAGACAAGAGCCCCTCTGAGATGTTACCGGTGTGACCAAATCGGACACCTTGCCAATAACTGCACCCGTCCCAATGTAACGTGTTTCCAATATGGAAAGGTAGGACACATGAGAAAGGATTTCCTAACGTTGAAGCCCCCAGCCTCATGGATGAGCAAAGCTGCATCCAACCGAGCCCCAGCTGCTAGGACCTTCAACATGATTGTTCAAGATGCTGTTCGAAACACTGACGTGATAGCAGGTACCCTTTTGTTAAATTACAAACATGCAAATGTCCTATTTGATTCTGGAGCAACCAAGTCTTTTATATCTCAAGATTTTGCTAAAAAGTTAAAACTTAATGCCATACCCTTACGTGAGATATTACGAGTGGAAATAGCAAACAAAGAAGTAATTCCTGTAAATCAAGTACACCCTAAATGCAAGTTGAAATTAGAAGGGAAGATCTTCGAGGTTGACCTAATCCCATTCGCGTTAGGAGAATTTGATGTAATCTTAGAAATGGATTGGTTATCCAGTAACGGAGCGCAAATAGATTGCGAACAAAAAAAAGTAAAGATAAGAGTGCAGAATGAAAAAGAAGTAGTGTTTAAAGGTCAACGACAGAACCAGAAATTTCTAACCATGCTACAGGCAAAAAGATTGTGAAGGAAAGGTAACGAGGCCTATTTGGCTTATGTGGTAGATACCAAGAAGGAAGTACCTAATATACAGGATATACCCATAGTAAATGAATTCGAGGATGTATTTCTAGAAAACTTACCAGGATTGCCACCTGACCGAGAAATAGAGTTCGCTATAGAGTTAGCACCAGGAACGGCACCAGTATCCAAGGCCCCATATAGGCTAG